>NC_037689.1:67564784-67832972 GCF_003255815.1 Theropithecus gelada | reverse complement strand
AAAAAAAAAAAAAAAAAAAAAAAAAAAAAAAAAAAAAAAAAAAAAATCTTTACTGATTAGTCTTTTTCAACTTTAGTTCCTCTTTATTCTTACTGTGTTTCCCTGCAACTTCTGACTCCCTGACTTGTGCTTTGTAGGTGAGGCGATGTTGGTTCATATGCACTCTGTCACTCTTGTTAGGTGCTGGCCTCATCTCTGTTGATGTCCCAGATGTGTATAGTATCCGTTCGGTGTTCTTCAATGCAGATTCAGCTTTACACACAGGCAAGTTTCACAGAACAAAGGTCAAAAGCCATAGCTAAAGTAAATGGCACTTTGTGCATGTGATTGCTGTTTTCTAAGTTATTACCTCCTTGAAATCAGTAACAAGCCTTATTATTATTATTATCATTATTATTATTATTTATTTATTTATTTTTTGAGATGGAATCTCTCTGTGTCGCCTAGGCTGGAGTGCAGTGGTGCGATCTCGGCTCACTGCAAGTTCTGCCTCCCGGGTTCACGCCATTCTCCCGCCTCAGCCTTCGAGTAGCTGGGACTACAGGCGCGCACCACCACGTCCGGCTAATTTTTTGTATTTTTTAGTAGAGACGGGGTTTCACCGTGTTAGCCAGGGTGATCTCAATCTCCTGACCTCGTGATCTGCCCACCTCGGCCTCCCAAAGTGCTGGGATTACAGGCTTAAGCCACAGCGCCCGGCGCCTTGTTTGTTTTGATTCTTCTACAAAACAGTGCCTTACAAATAGTAGATGCTCAATAAGTATTGAGTTTGATTGAAACATTATAATTAATTTTTTATTAAATATTAAATCATGCAAATAGCTGCTTTTAATTTTGACTATTCAGTCTATTTGCAATCAGCATGACTTTAGTGTATGTGCATGTGTGTAGCCTAACACAGGGCCAGCTACGTAGTGAATGTTTAGTTGATGGCAATTAACAACAGTAATATTTGAAAAAGATTCAGTCTTCCTTTACAAATGTGCAATAGAGATTTGGTGCATTGTTGCTATAAATTGTTAACTTGGTTAACTCTATGTAACTGTCTAAAATAAATTTAACAAGTAGTGTTCACTAATGTATTTAGGATTAGAACAGTGGTAGTCAATTGCCAGTAAGTAAATGATCTATTCCTGTTTCCTATCTTCAAGGGATATTGTAGGGTAATCAAAGTGTGCACACATGAAATAACAAAATAACATAATTACTTGTTCCACAACATGTGACACAAACTCTTAAGTTCTGTAGAAGTTTGAAAAAGGAAGGTGTGTCAGTGTTTTTAGGTTTTTTGTTTAAAGTAAGTCTGCTTTCTATTTATTTTGGAATGATTTGGAGAATCACAGCCTCCTTATCCTTACACATTTAAACTGCATACACTATTTGCAAGAATTTTGCTTTTTGTTTTTTATGCAATATGGTGCCCTCTGGTGAATGTTCATTCCTGCATAAGAATTCTATTTCACTTATTTATTTTGTAAAATTAGTTATTGTATGAAACATAACTAGAAAATAAATTCTATTTGCCTATTAGTTTCTGGAAAATAGTGACATGTTGAATAAGAGAAAGACAATATTCTAGTTTATAATTAAAAAATTTAAACGACTGTGACTTAAGCCCATGTAGATTTCTTTTAGTAGGTGTAAGGAAAATTTGCCTGCCTTCTTTCTGCAGTTACTTTCCTTTGTGAGAAGTAGATTAAACTCTCTGTGTTTATTAATAGTGGTGTCAGTTGCTATTTTTTCATTTCTTACAGACAAACAAGTTTCAGTTAAACCGATGCCTCAATGAAATACAACAAAGTCAAGGGCATTATTCTACAGGGGAAACCATTTGACCTGTAGGCTCAAATATCCTAGGTCAAACTGGGCTGCATCAATTTTTCCCCTTATTTAAATCATGAATTGTCTCTTAACCCTTTATTAACAGCATGCTTACTTAATGAGATAGAATCTATGTTTTCTGGACATAACTGAAAGCTAGCTTGTGTTTAAAATGGTTTGTAACAGTATAATGAGTCAGGGCAAATAGCTGTTTTAGTTAGATATATTTTAAGATTTTGAATATAGACTATGACTTCAGTCCAATTCTTGACTTTTCTCAAGAATTAAACTAAACTTCACCAAAACAAAAAGGTGAATATCTTAAAAGAACAGTAATTTCCCTTACCAATTTTTAAATTCTAGGTACTAAGAACTCTTTCAAATAGTAACAAGACAACTAACTGCAGGTTTAATCTGCTATTTGTGAATGACTCTATTGTTTCTTTTAGAGACCTGATTACAGCACTTATAAAGACATTAACATATAAATATATATATATAATATTTATATTTGTTCATTTATTTTTAAGTGGACATAAGTTGAAGGGAATGTATTTTGAATTCTGCTAATTATTAATGTCAACTCTGCTGTTTACATCGTGTTGATATGATCTTCCTTTCCCACTAGTAACCTCTATATATATCACTCAAAACTCCCTTCTGAACTGACAGATTGATGGAAATATTTATAATTCCCTGTGACAAAGAAAGAAACCAGGCTAGCCCAGTTCAGCTAATTTGACTATTGAAGACTAATTAACGTTGACATGTTTATTGCAAAAATATCCAAGCCATGGGGAACTTGGTCAAAAATAATGCTCATAAGTTTGGAGAATTTAGTACATCTTGGATAAAATCCTTCATATTCTTCACGAAGAAACTTATATACTCACTAAAATGTATTCTCCCTTCAAGATATAGCTAAGTGGATAAATTTGAACTGGATATTGGGGGCAAGATGGCCGACTAGATGCAGTCAGTTGAAACAGCTGCCACCGAGGGAATGAGACAACTGTCACACTAACAGATCTTCAGAAGGAAGGCACTGAAATGGACAGAGGGAAGACATGGAAGCTGGGCTGAAGGGGAAAGAACCTGGAAGCCCTGTACCAGGCTGCTGCACACTAGGACTCATTTCTGGCCTCCAGCGAATCCAGGGAAATGAATGAATTGAACTGACAAGGAGCGACCTGCTCTTGCCATGGACCTCTGGAATCCTGGCACAAGGAGACCAACCCCTTGGCCACCATGGACACTTGAGTTGGCAGGGAGAGCTGCTTAGAGAAGTGGTAGGGACAGCATGCCAGCTGAAGTGGAGCCCAGAGGGTTTGGCACGGGAGCGTCTTTAATAAAGCATGGTCAGGGATGGCCACCTCCTAAGCTTGACTTGCTCCCACAGGAAATATTAGCCTTAGAGGAACTCTTGGACTTGGATGCTACAAGACAGTCTTGCCTGTCAGATGGGGCCAGTCTGACTTGCGCATCCCTTGGTCTGCTGGCCTCTCCTGGGGCCCCATCCTGGCCGTGCCTGCTTGCAAGGCAGACTTTGGTGCTCTGGGGACCCACATTATACCTTCTGTGTTGGCAGACCATGACTAAGTGGTGGAGAGCTCCAGCACTGGGGCCTCCACGGCCATGCACCAGTCCCCCTACTCCTTCCCCACACTGCAGCTTCCCTTGGGCCCAGAGCAAGCCTGCACATCTTTTTGCCAGCATGTGCATGTACAGGCAGGTTTTGGTTTCCTTGCCTGCCAGTCAGAACAGTGTGTGTATGCACTCTGTCCTGCCACTGCCATAGCAGGAGTGCAGTCCACCTCCCTTTCCCTCACCAACTGCCATTGCAATTGGGGCCTTGATGGTCACAGAGCCAGCCTGCCCTTCCTCTACCAGTGCCTTGCCCTTGTGCCAACACTGGTTTGGGAGAGGAAGTAGGCACAGAGAACAACATACCCTCCCCCACCCTGAGTGACTATTCCTGTGGCACACAGAGAAAGCACACAGACCTATGCCCACCAGCACCCAGTCCCTGTTCCAACACCACCACCAGCATGACCTCACACACAGTTGCCAGCAGGGGCCCCCTGAACCCCCACCAGCCACATTGCCTCTACCATTGTAGTGAATGTCTGCACAGAGGCAGGCACTGTGGTACCTGCTAGCATCCTGCCACAGCCAATGAGCATGCACCCTGCCATGCTACTGCTGCTGCTGGCATGTGCAAATGAGGACAGGTCCCTTTGCCACAACACTATGAAATGCTTTGGCTGACATCACCCTTTGGAGTGTAGTGCACAGTGGTCCAGGAGTGCATCACTGCCCATTCCCCCGCCCCAGTGCAGTGGATTCCTAACATCAAGGAGCCAAAGTCAGGGCCCAATACAAGTCCACCTGCATTAGAGGCGCCTCCCAGTCCAGGAGTTGGGAGCTGGGTGTTGGCTCCCTAAAATCTTCCAGAAATGAAGTCAGTAAACTGAATCCACCTTATACCGTAATCAAACCCTCAAGGCAATCAAATAGGATAAAAGAAAAAAACCCATCCAAAGGTCAGCAACTTCAAAGACTGAAGGAACGTAACCCCACAAAGATGAGAAAGAACCCATCATTCTTAGCAAACTATCACAAGAACAGAAAACCAAACACCGCATGTTCTCACTCATAGGTGGGAACTGAACAATGAGATCACTTGGACTCAGGAAGGGGAACATCACACACCGGGGCCTATCATGGGGAGGGGGGAGGGGGGAGGGATTGCATTGGGAGTTATACCTGATGTAAATGACGAGTTGATGGGTGCAGCAGACCAACATGGCACAAGTATACATATGTAACAAACCTGCACGTTATGCACACGTACCCTACAACTTAAAGTATGATAATAATAAATAAATTAAAAAAAAAGAACCCGTGCTGGAACCCTGACAACTCAAAACACCAGAGTGCCTTCTTTCCTCCAAATGACCATACCACCTCTCCAGTAAGGGTTCTGAACTGGGCTGAGATGGCTGAAAGGACATAAACAGAATTAAGAATATGGATAGGAATTAAGATCATTGAGATGCAAGAGTACATTGACACCCAATCTAAGGAAGCTAAGAGTCACAATAAAATGATGCAGGAGCTGACAGACAAAATAGGCAGTATAGAAAAGAACATTAACTGATAGAGCTGAAAAACACACTACAAAAATTTATCAATGCAGTCGTAAGTATTAATAGCAGAATAGACCAAGCAGGGGAAAGAATCTCAGAGCTATAAGATTGGCTCTCTAAAATAAGACAGGCAGACAAGAATACAGAAATAAGAATGAGAAGGAACAAACAAAACCTCCTAGAAATATGGAATTATGTAAAGAAACGAAATCTATGACTCATTGGTGTCTCTGAAAGAGATGAGGAGAGTACAACCAACTTCGAAAACATATTTCAGGATATCATCCACGAGAACTTAGCTAACCTAGCTAGAGAAACAGACATTCAAATTCAGGAAATGCAGAGAACCCAAGTAAGATACTTCACAAGAAGATCATCCTGAAGACACATAATAATCAGATTCTCCAAGGTCGAAATGAAAGAAAAAATGTTAAAGGCAACTAGAGAGTAAGGCCAGGCCACCTACAAAGGGAAGCCTGTCAAACTAACAGCAGACCTCTCAGCTGAAAACTGACAAGCCAGAGGAGACTGGGGGCCAATATTCAACATTCTTAAATAAAAGAAATTCCAACCCAGAATTTCTTATCTAGCCAAACTAAGCTTCACAAGCAGAGGAGAAATAAGATCCTTTTCAGACAAACAAATGATGTGAGAAATTTGATACCAGCAGACTGCCTTACAAAACCTCCTGAAGGAAACATTAAATATAGAAAACAAAGACTGTTACCAGCCCTTGGAAAAACACCCTGGAGTACACAGACCAGTGACACTATAAAGCAACCACATAAAAAGTCTGCATAATAATCAGCTAATATCATAATGACAGGATCAAATCCACGCATATGAATACCAACCTTGAATGTAAACAGGATAAATATCTCAATTAAAAGGTGAAGAATGGCAAGTTGGATAAAGAATGAAGACCCAATGGTATGCTATCTTCAAGAAACCCATCTCGCATGCAATGACACTCTTAGGTTCAAAATAAAGGGATGGAGAAAAATCTACCAAGCAAATAGAAAACAGAAAAAAAAGCAGGGGTTCTAATCCTAATTTCAGACAAAACAGACTTTCAACCAAAAAACATCAAAAAAGACAAAAAAAAAAAAAAAAAAAGCATTACATAATGGCAAAGAGTTCAATTCAACAAGAAGACCTAAGTATCCTAAATATATATGCACTCAACACAAGAGCACCCAGATTCATAAAGCAAGTTCTTAGAGACCTTCAAAGAGACTCCCATGGAATAATAGAGACTTTAACACCCCAATGAAAATATCAGACAGATCATCAAGACAGAAAATTAACAAAGATATTCAGGACCTGAACTCAGCTCTGAATTAAGTGGATCTGGTAGATATCTACAGAACTCACCACCCAAAGACAACAGAGTATACATTCTTCTCATTGCTACATGGTAGGTACTCTAAATTTGATCACATGATTAGACATAAAACACTTCTCAACAAATGCTGAAAGAATTGAAATCACAACAGCCAATCTCTCAGACCACAGCACAATCAAATTAGAAATCAAGACTAAGAAATTCACTCAAAACCATACAGTTACATGGAAATTGAATAACCTGTTCCTGAGTTACTTCTGGGTAAACAATGAAATTAAGGCAGAAACCAAGAAGTTCTTTGAAACTAATGAGAGCAAAGATACAACATACCAGAATCTCTGGGGCACAGCTTAGGCAGTGTTAAGAGGGAAATTTATAGCACTAAACACCCACATCAAAAAGTCAGAAAGATCTCAATGTAACAACCTAACATAACAACTAAAAGAACTAGAGAACCAAGAGAAAACCAAGCCCCAATGTAGCAGAAGACGAGTAATAACCCAAATCAGAGCTGAATGGAAGGAGATTGAGACAATTAAAATCATTCAAAAGATCAACATATCCAGGTGTTAGTTTTTGTAATTAATAAAACAGGTAGATTGCTAGCTAGACTAAGAGAAGATCCACAATTAGAAACAAAAAAGAGGTGTTACCACTGACCCCACAGAATTACAAATAGCCATCAGATAATATTATGAATACCTCTATGCACATAAACTAGAAAATCTAGAAGAAATGGATACATTTCTGGAAAAATACACTCTCTCAAGACTGAACCAGGAAGAAATTGAATCCTCAAATAGACCAATAATGAGCTCTGAAATTGAGGCAGTAATAAATAACCTATCAACCAATAAAAGCCCAGGATCAGACAGAGTCATAGCTAAATTTTACCAGATGTACAAAGAAGAGCTGGTACCATTCCTACAGACATGATTCCAAAAAGTTGAGGAGGAGGGACTCCTCCTTAACTCATTCTATGATTCCAGCATCATCCTGATATCAAAACATGGCAGAGACACAACAAA
Source organism: Theropithecus gelada (assembly GCF_003255815.1). Lineage (NCBI taxonomy): Eukaryota > Metazoa > Chordata > Mammalia > Primates > Cercopithecidae > Theropithecus > Theropithecus gelada. The sequence continues at coordinate 67,825,629 of NC_037689.1, read as the reverse complement.
AAGAGAAAACTTCAGTCCAATATCCTTGATGAACATCGATGCAAAAAGTCTTGACAAAATACTGGCAAACTGAATCCAGCAGCACAACAAAAAGCTTACCCACCATGATCAAGTATGCTTTATGCCTGGGATGCAACGTTAGTTCAATATACACAAATCAATAAATGTGATTCATCATATCAAACAGAAGTAAAGAAAAAAACCAACATGATTATTTCAATAGAAGCAGAAAAGGCTTTTTATAAATTTCAACAGTCCTTCATGTCAAAAACTCTCAAAAAACTAGGCATTGAAGGAACATACCTCAAAATAATAAGAGCCATCTTTGAGAAACCCACAGCCTACAACATCACACTGAATGGGCAAAAGCTGAAAGCATTCCCCTTGAAAAGCGGCACAAGATGAGGATGCCTCTCTCACCCCTCCTATTCAACATAGTATTGGAAGTCCTGGCCAGAGCAATCAGGCAAGAGAAAGGAATAAAAGGCATCCAAATAGGAAGAGAGGAAGTCAAACTATCCCTGATTGCAGACACATGATCTTATATCTAGAAAACCCCATCATCTCAGCCTAAAAACTCTGTAAATTGATAAACAACTTTAGCAAAGTCTCAGACTACAAAGTCAACGTAGAAACATCACTAGCATTCCTACAGAACAACAACAGTCAAGCTGAGAGTCAAATCAGGAATGCAATTCCCTTCACAATTGCCAGAAAATGAATAAAATACTTAGGCAATAGGTATTGTAAATAATAGTAAATAGGAGCAAATACAGCTAATCAGAAAGGTGAATGATTTCTACAAGGAGAACTACAAAAACCTGCTTAATAAAATCAGACATGACACAATCAAATGGGAAAACATTTCATGCTCGTGGATAGGAAGAATTAATATCATTACAATGGCCATACTGCTCAAAGCAATGTATAGATTCAGTCCTATTTCTCTTAAACTACCAATGACATTTTTCACAAAACTAGAAAAAAACTATTTTAAAATTCATATGCAACCAAAAAGAGCCCAAATAAATAAGGCAATCCTAAGCAAGTGAACAAAGCTGGAGGCATCATGGTACTTGACTTCAAACTATGCTACAGGGCAACAGTAACCAAAACAGCATCGTACTGGTACAAGAACAGACACATGGAACAATGGAACAGGATAAAGAGCCCAGAATTATGGCTGCACACTTACAATGATCTGATCCTTGACAAAGCTGACAAAAACAAGCAATAGGAAAAGGACTCCCTATTCAATAAATGATGCTGGGATAACTGGCTAGCCATATGCAGAAGACTGAAGCTAGACCCCTTCCTTACACCACATACTAGAATCAACTCAAGATGGATTAAAGACTTAAATGTAAAACCCAAAACTATAAAAACCCTGGAAGAGAACCTAGTCAATACAATTCTGGACATAGGATCAGGCAAAGATTTTATGCCAAAGATGCCAAAAGCAATTGCAACAGAAGCAAAAATGTACAAATAGGACCTAATTAAGCTAAAGAGCACAACAACAACAAAAAACTATCAACAGAGTAAACAGAGAACATACAGAATGGGAGAAAATTTTTGCAAACAATGTGTCTGACAGTTGTCTAATATACAAGGAACTTAAAGAAATTTACAAGATAAAAGAAAACAATCCCATTGAAAACTGGGCAAAGGACATGAACTTTTCAAAAAAAAAAAAAAAAAAAAGACATATATGAGGCCAACAAGCATATGAAAAAAGCTCAAAATCAGTGATCATTAGAGAAATGCAAATCAAAACCAAAATGAGATACCATCTCATACCTGTTAGAATGGCTATTATTAAAGAGTCAAAAAATAACATGCTGGCAAGGTTGCAGAGAAAGAGAAATGGTTGTACGTTACACAATGTTTGTGGGAGTGTAAATTGGGTCAACTATTGTGGAAAGTATTGTGGCAATTCCTCAAAAACCTAAAAACAGAAATACCCTTTGACCCAGCAATTCCATTAGTTGGTATATACCCAAAGGTATACAAATCATTCTATAATAAAAACACATGCATGCATCTGTTCATTGCAGTGCTTTTCACAATAGAAAAGACGTGGCATCAACCTAGATGCCCATCAATGATTTGATTGGATAAAGAAGATGTGGTAAATAAATACCATGGAATAGTATGCAGTCATAAAAAAGAATGAGATTATGTCCTTTTCACGAACATGGCTGGAGCTGGAGGCCATTATTCTTAGCAAACTAACATGGGAAGAGAAAACTAAATACCACATGTTCTCACTTATAAGTGGGAGCTAAATGATAAGAGCTTATGAACACAAAGAAGGAAACAACAGACACCAGGGCCTTCTTGAGGGGGGTGGGTGGGAGGAGGGAGAGGATCAGGAAAAATAACTAATGGGTACTAGAATTAATACCTGGGTGATTAAATAATCTGTACAGCACACCCCCATGACACAAGTTTAGCTATATGACAATCATGCACGTGTACCCCTGAACTTAAAATAAACATTAAAAAAGAAAAAAGTGACAAATGTCATTTTATGCATTTAGTTAAAACTTATTTTCTCAGTTGTTGTTGTTGTTCATCGTAAAATACCTAATCTGTTTATTGCAGTCTCTTGAGTCACTTTTAAACAGAGTAGCCATCAAATATTTAATGGCTGTTAATGTTAAATGTTTAACAAGAAAAAGTTTATAGAATGAAAATAAAAAATATAGACTGGTAAGTAAGATATAAAACTTATTCAGTAGAACTCAGCTTTACTAGATTAACGTATATTTTATTTGGGTAGGCTAAGAGTAATCCTACCATTATCTCTATTAAATTCAGTCTAAATGTATACAACTTGGCAAGTGCTTGCTATGATTTTACCTTCTTCAGACTAAAAGTATACTTCCTTCTAGTAAGAGTCAAATGATGAAGGTTCTAGTTTGACCCTCTCCTTTTAACTTCCTGTGTGACATTAAGCCAAGTCACTTATCCTTTCTCAGCCCTATTTATATATAAAAGAGGAATTATAACCGCCTTACTTGCTTCCCTAAGTAGATGGAAAAATTGAGTAAAAATTGTGAAAATTTGTTTGCAAAGTATCAATGTATATTTTTTATTTGTTTTATTCCTGCCTTCACTAGATTATGAGCTACTTTAAGACAGAAACCGCATTTTATTGTCTTATCCTAATTTTCATTTATTAAATACTGGTAACAGAAAGATTAATAATGGTATCAATTCTGGAAGAGCATACACTTTATTATATGGGAGGATGGAGGAGGGGATTAAGTGGGAATGGCAGACAAATGTTCAACCAACTATAATGCTATAGACCTATGTAACAGAGGCATATAAAAATACAAGAAAGGGCCATTGAAACAGAGATGGGAAAGTTATTGATTCTGACTTGTGGGAATCATATTGTTTCTCAGAGGAGATGACTTTAGAAGCTGTACCTGAAGCATAGGTAGGATATTTTTTCAAAGTCGGAAACAGAGGGGATTCTAAGCAGAGAGAAGAACCTGGAGAAAGTACAGATGTGTAGAAGTACTTTGCATTTTCTGGAAAGACTGAGTAATTTGGTATTATTGAGGTGAAGGGTAAATGCCTGGGGAACTGGCTTGAGAAGATCCCAGAGAAGCTGGCTACGCTTACGTTTTTAGAAGCTTGGAGAAAATATTCTCAGAAGAAAGATTGGTTAGAGGAAAAGGAGACCAGAGGCTGGGGGATTATCTAGAAGGCTGCTGTAGTTCTCCGTAATCCTCAAAGAGATTTTGAGGATTTGGCAGTGGCAATGGGAATGAAGAAGGGATTTGTTTGAGAACTATTGCTGAAATAACATTGACGAGATTTGGTGATTGAAAGAATAATCTAAGACAGCAAAAATGAACATTTTCAGCTCTTGTGACTCAGAACCACGCACATTGCCTTGTACATAGGAAGAAACTATTAAATTGTCTAATCTGTTTGATTAAAGCTCTTTGCTAGGAGCACATATTAATAATATTATCATAAAGTTAAGGCTTTAATTTCTTTTCTAGGCTGCCATTCCAGTAACATTTGGGAGCATTAAATTCACTATTAAATGATTTTTAAGGTCTCTAAGGGCAAGAAAACAATTCTGTTTTTCAAGTGAAAGCATAAAGAATTTATAGATTGGCTTTCTTGTTATTGAAGACAGAGAAATATAGATATTCAAAAACTTGCTACTTGCTATCATTTCAACAAAATTGGGTTGAAGTTTATGTTTTCAGTATACTTAGTAAAAGGGCTTACTATACAGAGTTATAGTAACTTTAATTAAAAGATTGCATTTGTAAAAAATTTAATTACCTTAGGTAATTCTCAACAAAGGCCTCTGAAGTTGACTGAAAATATGTTATCATACCCAAATGGTAGCTGAGAACGCTGATGCTTAAAAAAGTGAAATCACTTGTCTAAGTATGACAGCTAGTAAATTCCAGTGTCAGGAATTGCCTTCATCTTTTTTTCTCAAATTGACTTATTTATTTTTTACATTGATGTATAAAAGTGTATGTATTTATCATGTACAACACAATGTTTTGAAGTATGTATACAATGTGGATAATAGCTAAGATGTGGAAGCAACCGAATTGTTTATCAACAGATGAATAGATTTTAAAAATCTGGTGTATATCAACAATGGTATAAAATTCAGCTATAAAAATAACATTTTCTGTTTGTAACAACATGGGTGAATCTGGAGGACATGCCCCCATCTTTTGATTTCAATTTTTGATCGAGACCCAGGAATATGATTTTCTACCAGGCTCCTCAGGTTACTCTTCAACAGACAGCACTTGAGGATCATTACATTGTAAACTAAACTTGGGAGTAAAAGACAAGAATAGAGTCTGGGAGAAGAGTTATCTAAAATAGAAGTAGGTATCTACGGGATTGTAATGGGATTGTAGAGGACTGTAGGGTAGAGTCTGGGAAACATGGAGAAAGAGTTAAACTTCTAAGCCCTTAACCCAATTCCTGAGTTCAGAAACATGGGGCAGTGGTTGTGGTGGTAGTACTGCTGTCTTTTTTGTTATTATTTGTGTATTTAAGCCAACATCAAATTAAGCAGAAGTAGAGCAAATTTAAGTATAAAAACTATCTGTCCTCCCTTACTTGAACCTAATGGTGAAAATGTGTTCATAACTTCCCTGGTGAAAGTCAAAATGCATATCTTGCAGCAAAATATAAGTTCCAAGAAGGCAAGATCTTTGCCTGCTTTCTTCATTGTTCTCTCCTCAGAACCTGGAACCATGTCTGCTGCAGACCATGTACTACAAAATATTTACGGAATCAAATTTCCAGTGGAAAGGCGTGTTTTAATGTACCCTTTGTTCTTGTTGCTAAGAAATGATGTAATTGAAGTCTTAAAAGGCTAAGATATCAGAACATAACATAAAAGCAATAGTTGTTTGGTTGCATTGCTGTTTATTGAACTTCCATAAGTACTCCCCAAGACTGGGCTGAGTATTGTTTGGAAAGGCATGATCTTAGTGACTGTTGGGTCTTTTTGAAATAGAACTATTACTCCAGGTACATTATACACTAAATAGACCTTTTTGAGCTGGCCTAGGGATATTACATTTAGAATGAGTTGCGTCAATTTACTTGCAATTTAGGAAAAGTGGTAAATCGATGTTCAGGGGATTATTATGAAATTATCTGAAAGATGTTTGTACCTTGGTGAGATTTAATTTTTACTAATTTTTTGATGATACTAATTATGATCCTTGTGTATTTATTCCAAGGGCCTTTTATCCATGATCTGATTTATATTGGTATTCACAGCAGCAGCTCAATCATATGGAAGATATTATTCCTATTTTATAGATGGTATTTGAGACTCAAGGAGCTAAAGCAAGGCACATCAAATTGCTTCGATGAGGTAAAGTCACAGGGCTGGGTTCACATCATTTAATTACTTTGAAAATTTAAAGTAAAAAATATAAATTCAGAAACACTTTTCAAATTGTAGTTAAAGCAATAATTGATAAGAGTACAGTTAGAATAATTTGCTGCTTAGCACAAGTCCAACAATATAATAGAAGATAATAATTAAAAATAATTAAAAGTGAAGAATATAATTTCCAAACATGTTCACATGTCTTATTTCACTGAATTCTTGAAATAATGTCTATTTTATAAGGGTAAGGAAACTGACTTTCACAGGAAACAAATGACTTACCCAGGGCTATATAACTGGAAAGAGTTGTTCTGCTTCTATAAAATATATTTCTCCAAGTGTGCCCAATAGAAAATGAGTTTTGAAGATTTTGAAAGGTTTCTCCCATCCCCTCCAGAATAAGAAGTTTTATTTTCAAATATGCCTAAGAAACAGAGTCAACTTCCTTCCTTCCTTCCTTCCTTCCTTCCTTCCTTCCTTCCTTCCTTCCTTCCTTCCTTCCTTCCTTTCTTCTTCTTTTATTTTAAGACAATGTCTTGCTGTCACCCAGGCTGGAGTGCAGTGGCATGATCATAGCTCACTGCAACCTCAACCTGCTGGGCTCAACCCATCCTCCCTCCTCAGCCTCCCCAGTAGCTGGAACTACATGCATGCACCACCATGCCTGGCTATTTTTTCTTTTGTACATTTTAGTAGAGATGAGGTTTGGCTATGTTGCCCAGGTTGACCTCGAACTCCTGAGTTCAAGTGATCCTTCTGCCTGAGCCTCCCAAAAGTGCTGAGATGACAAGCGTGAGCCACCCGTCCCAGCCTAAGATGTGGTTTTCTATGTTCAAATGTTTGTAACTGAGTTATAACGTATGACCTACTGCCTACTCCAAATCAATAGCTTTCATGCTTTGCAAAGTGCTTTGATATATATTCTATCACTGACTTTTCATAAAACTCGAGAGTTAAGTAGAGCAGACTTTTCTCTCATTTTATAGGGAAGGGAAATGACTTACTTGGAGGTCTACCACTAATAAATGAATAGCAGAACTAGTGCAATCTTCACTATATGTGCAGACAACCAAACCCTGATCAATCCCTTGCTAGGAAGCTGTCCCTGATGAACTACACTCATGTTATCATTCTGTTCAGTCAGTATTACATATGAATTTGCACTCTTTGGTATATACATGCAGCCTGTTTTTAGGTCATTTTCACTGGGGCATGGTCCAAAAGGGGGAAAAAAAAAAAAAAGAAACTAAGCTTACTTGTTTTTCAACTCCTCTCCTAGTTAGTGTTCTGTTGGCACATGGTGAAGAATGTGCTTCCCTGAGAATCTTTGATACTTGATGATGGTTGTGTCTGAGTCTGTTTAGGACCTTGCGCCCTTGCATCGCCTGTCTAAATGAACACTGTTGATAAAGTACATACTGCATTTGTAAAATGTACAATGATTTGTACACTTATCTGCTGATAGAATAAAATACAAATGTATTCATTTGACTTACAAGGAAAGCATCATGATACAGTAGAAAGATACCAGAAGCCAGACTAGAGTCAGAAGACCCTAGTTCAAGTCATGGCTCCCAAATTTACAAATATGTAGCTATGGCAAAGTCATTTAGCCTTGCTAAATCTCTTTCTTCATCTGTAAATGGGAAAAATAATAGCCTTCTGTTTGCTTCATTGAGTGTAAACTGTCTTATTTTCTTCAGAGTTTTACAATCTGGAAGCCCATCTTTGGATTCTACCCCACCATAGTTTCCAAACCTAGAGGGTTGCCCACACATGAACTTGATGTCAGGAGCCTGAAGAGGCTAATGCACTTTCATAACATGGGATTTTTGTTCCCATAATTTTGGAGGGAAAGTAAGTTGCATTATTGGGTAAGCACCTTAAATCATTTTTTGTAATACATTTTTAAATTGATAATGTTATTTCTTAACATTATAAAGCAGTGATTCTCAAACTTAGGAGAACATTATAGACTGGAGGGAGCTTGTTAAATAGTATACATTTTCAAGTTTCACCTAAAGGTTCCATGGTTTTGGGTGGGAGAGTCACTGTTAGAAACCCTGTTTCAATCATGAAGAATCCCCTGAACAGATATGCAAAATAAAATGACTTATGAAGATTAGTCAGGCACAGATACAAGTTCCCTGTTCTGGGTCCATTATTTTGTGTTTCAGGCCACACTTCCATCTCTGTTGCCAAGAAAGGGAGATATAGATTGGGTGATGTTCTCGTATGTCTCAGAACACAAATCCGTTGTAATCTGGTTTCATGAACTCTACAATCCAATCAGTTTCTGTGCAAATCTATGCATCATATTGCTTTGACACTGGTGCAGGATCATTTTAGTGGATGTATTGCATCCACAGTTGTCAATTTTTTGTTAATAAATCTCTTGTGACTGCAGAATTGACTGGGTGTATACTAAAATATATGTGCACTAAAAATAGATTTTTAGCCTCATTTGTCTTGGTGTGATTATTACACATTGTGTGCCCATATCAAAATATGTTGTGTACCCCATAAATATATACAACCTACTATAAAATAAAAAATAAAAATAAAAAACAGATTTTTAGGATTTTGTTACCCATTGCGATTCTGACAGAAGACAGTAATGAATCTAGAAACTGTCAACAACAAACTTGTGTATTTTAAAATAAAACTATTTTTGTGCATCTATAAACAGACTGAGAAAGAGTATAATTTGGTTTTGCTAATGGGAAAAGACAGTTAATGGGTATTGGGGCTAAAGTTTTGACATAAAACATTTATAATTGAGAATCGTGCTTGTAATGATCTGCTTACAAATCCTAAAAAGGAAGAAAAATACTTATTCATGTTACAAAATAAGTAGCTTTGAGGTAAAAATTTGGATTTAACCATTTTCTATATTATAATACTTATTTCAGCTTTATTTTATTCTATTTTAGTTTTTAATATTTTTCATTTCTATCACTTCATAAAGGCCCTGTAACAGTATATTTGCTTTAGGTTAAAGAAAATAAAAGCAGAAATGCAACACATCCCAGCAGGTTAAGCATTTCAGTCTGCCCTCCATAGTACTTTTTAAGTATGGTAGTGATATTTTGTTACTCAATATTTATATAATTACAATCAGAAAATACTACAGTTTCTAATGTAAGGTATGAATATATCATAAATGTTTCCTGATCACAAGCAATAATAATTTTTTTTTTGAAATTTAACTCCTGGGCAGACAGTGTGTTTTAGAGGACTTTGAAATCTTACTAGGAAAAACATAAAAATGTAGCTTTTATTATCATCACATGGCCATTATAACTGTAAAATTGGTTGTGTTAAGAATTGAAGATCAGGGTTCATGGATTACATTGTCAATTTTGTCATAAACTTCCTATTTAACTGTGAACATCTAACTTCACACCTTTTGTTCTTGAATTTACCTTCTGTAAAATATGGTAATAATGTTTTACTGTGTTATACAGGATGTTATGAAGCTTAACTTTCCTTTTTCAAGATTCCCAAATATAAAGGACCATAAAAAATATTAGCACTATTATTCTGACTGCCATTTTTGTGACCAGTTTTAGCACAGTATGTGTAAATAAATTGAGAAGGTATAGTCTCCTTTTTTCTACTATGTAGTTCAAGAACTTTGCATGTATCTTTCCCTTATATTTCTCATGGACTCAGAGGAACTCATGGACTTGAAGGAAGCATCTTGCACACCCTTTGACTTAAGTTGAAAAATTATTTATTTTATTAATTGAGCAAGCATTTATTGGACACCTACATGCCAGCAATTGCATTTTGTCCTGGAAGTTCAAAAAGTGTATTGTTCCTGTTCCTGCTTTTAGGGGGCTCAAAAGTGTAGATCTCAAGTTTCTTCATCTGAGTCCTTCTGCTATTGCTTTAGGTACAGTGCAGGAACGCAGGATGTTGATAAGACCAAACAAAGCATGTCAGTTGATCATGCCTACTATTCATGATCATGTCTGCTATTTCATAGGCATTAAGCTTTAAGGCACTCACTCTTAGTTTCCATCATTCATCCATTATCTAACTGTGAGACCTTGGGCACATCAGCTATGCTCCTTTGCATCACAGTTTTCTCACCTGTGATCTCTAAGACCTCATTAGTTCTGTTTCTGTGGTTTCTCTCTTCCAGTTATGGATGTGACACTGGTTTGTAAAGGCAAGGAAGTTTGTTTCTTTTGATTAGCCTCATTAGACAATCACGACTGGTGAAGAGTATCGGGGATGCAAGGTCTCCTAACAACCCTTGAGTAAATAACATCTTCCATCGTATGTTAAAGGGAAATGATGAGCTTGGTGATTCTATCTAACCCACCGTAAACACAAACAAACTCTTAAACCAAGTTTGTTGTCTGCTTGAATTGCATTTCCTTAAATTAGAGCAATGAATCAAACTTTGATTCAAATTTTATGAATGAATTTGAATCAAATTTTACTTTGAGGTTATTGTTATGTGTAGTGTTAAGTGAGGCCAGAAATGATACTTTTTATTTTTCAAACAAGGGGCTTTATGTGATTTACTGTACCTTTGTAGTAGGCTGATTTATCTTGCTCAGGATATCCTCATTGTTTGTACTCCTCAGAGTCCTTCGAAAACTCAACGCATGATTTCCATCCCAGTGCAGATAACACAGGCTCCCTAAAAGTTTCAACTTAGAATCTGTGTTTTTCTTTTCCTCCTTCACATGAGTGGAAGGACGCTTGGAGGGAGGAGCTGGCCTCCTACCATTTGCATATCATGGCCCAGCAACTCCATGTTTTAGGCTATTATTTCAAAATCCAATATATTCAAACTTTGGCCTTTGAGAGCAATAATATCAGTACACAGGAACAATAGAGTGATAAATATAGAAATTTCATCAAGGAAAAGACTATATCCTGTCATTTTGAATCAATGTTTAGAAGATGTTCTCAGCATTCACCACCTACTATGGGCTTTAGCTTTGTGCTTATGAGGAAAACAATGATTAGAAAAGAAGGTGACTGTGCTTCTTTCAAATATTACCATGGTGTAACAAAATAAGTTTAATATATGCCAAGAGTGAGCTCCACTAACACTGTGATGATAATTTGATGTGAGTCCCTTTTGAGCCTTGCATAATTGCTGCCATGATAGGTAGTGCAGTGCTGTGAAGAATGGTTTGTGCATAGGCACCCAAAATTTGACTGACCGGCATAACACAACTGTTAAATTTTCTAGTTTTATTTTTCTTCACAGTATTGGTTCCTTTGTTACCATTAAAAATGCCCACTTTGTTCAAAAGCATGATTACTATCTCTGTTTTTTGGAATTACATATTATATCATGATCACAAAAGCGATTTTGTATTAAAATGCATGTACTTTTGCATTTAGGATGTGTATAATTTTTCTGAGTGTGATTACATTCTTTTAAGAATACTAATTTAAAAACCTCCCTCATTTAACCTTGTGAGAGTTTAATTTTTAAAAAATCTCAAAAAGCAAAGGAATTAATTAGTAGTAACTTTATTGTTGTTAGTCTATGGACTTTGGTTCTGCAAACTTATGTTTAACATTTCTTTGATAGTGAATTAAAAGAAAATAAAAGAAAGACAAGAAACACTGACATCAGCTCAAAAGTTTTTTGCTGATTTTTAGTGAAGAAAACTCTCAATGGCTACTAGTCTTCCACCTGCAATCCAGTGTAATAAACCTTCAGTGAAGAAGTCAAATTCTAGGAGAAAAAAAGTTGGAAGCCCACACTTACACCATAAAACCTTGTTTATGACAACCATCAGTCTTCTGAGATATGCCCCACAATGGGATTTGGTAAAGCCATTACAAGGTGCCGTATGAGTTCCATTTGCCTACAGTAAATAGAATGTCAGAAGTGTCAGGGGGAAATAAATATTGGGCTGGTTAAAAGGGAGCAGAGATGGTTCAAAGCATCATTGAGAGGATTGATTTATCTGGCGCGCTGTAATGACTGCAGATGTGGATCTGTTATTCTAGATGAGCAATGAATTTGATGAGCTGATAACACAGGGCCAGAGAGGCCTGGTTTTAATTACTGATGAGGAATTTATTTGTGAAGCACTGTGATTTACTGAGGGTTTGTTCTGTTATTGACAGGTGACCTTGGGGCTTTTCTTTTCTGATGAGCCACAGAAAAGGAGCTTTTAAAAGAAATAATCAAACAGAAACTATTTTATCTGTACTTAGAATACAATGAAGTCATTTGAGACACATTGTTGGAGTGGGAGCTACGTTCCTGCTCACACAAAAAGTTTGCCACCCTGGGTTTTTGCTTAAAAATTACTGCTGATTTCTACTCTTAAGTGTATTTATATGTTTTCCTTTTAAGCAAGACTTATTTCTGTGACTAGATATTGGTATCTATTTGTATGCTTCTGTCATTAATGTAAACTGTTGAAGCAGAATTGGAGGAAACCTTGGGATGTCAAGCATAGCTGGCTCATTAAATAATAGCTAATTTGTGTACTGTGAATTGGGAGTCAGAAGGGAGAATATGACTCTGATATAGTTCTGTTGGTGACGAGCAGTTTCTCATTCTTACAAATGATACAGAAAATCTAAATTAAAGAAAGGAAGGTCAAAAGAAGAGCAATCATTTGTATTCATAGTTTTAACTCTCCTTCAAGTTCAGGAATTTGACAAATGACAAATTTTGGATATTTGTAGTGCTATTTGTATACCTTTTATCTTGGCAAAATATGGTTGATCTGGCAATCCTATGTATTTTCTTTTAAATTTAAATTTGGTACTTTGAGGCTTTCATCTAAAGTATAAATTCAAGTGTGAGTTCCAAAGCATTACTTGTCTATTTTATTTTATATCAACTAGCAGTTTAGAGAAGTGATTCAGACTTTTGTGACAAACATAGTAATTTCTGTATGTGCACTCTGTTAGAGTTGTTTGTACAAAACGTTGAACCAGTTCCTTTTATAGATGGTTTATTGTTTACTAGCTATTTAAAAAGTCACAAAAGAAAAAAAACATCTGGACTTCAAATGTTCCTAGAGAAGACCTGAATTGCATTGAATGGTATTTATGTGTATAAACTACTGTTGTTCGTTTGGGGAGTCAAGAATCCAGTCAATTGGGAGGTTGTCAACTAATTATCTTTTGCAATCTTTGTATTTTACTGCATTTCTTTATTTTGCTCTAATTTTTGAAGAGCTAACAGGCAGTGGCACTGCAGTTTTTGTGAGGATTGCAGTGTTTTCTGCAAAATTATTATACAGCCCAGAATGTTGAAAATCTTTGTGTATATAAATAGACATGAGATTGCTTTGTCTGGATTTGTATGCATGTAAAAACTAATTAAACTATTTTACGTATAGTGTTATTTTATTAACTAGCATTCTGAATGTTTTGGACTGAGACATTTTTATGAATCATAACAAATGTGACTACTTTAGAATGAATGTATGACATAACAAGCACTCTAAATTGTATTATAACATGTACCTAATGTATGTGTTCATGAAACTATGCCATTTTTTTTTTTTATTTATCAAGCCAGGCTGATTGGAATATCTTTAAAACTGAAGTTTAGTAGAGATAAAATAATAATTACAGAAGATTTTGCCTGCCTTTTTGTCTGTATTGTGGTTTTATATTTTTATTGGGGAGACATTGTTTTTCCTTCTTTCATTTTTCTATTGTGGAATTACCACTATAAACTACATGTAAATTTTTATATTATCTCATTAACTAGGAGATTCACTTCTCATCTTGCTAATTTTGAATCGGTTAAGTTCCACTAAACAAATATCAAGTGTGTGTTTTAAGACAATGTGTTCTAAATGCTCTGAAGCTCAAGCAAATTTGTTAAAGGATCAAATGGTTAAAATTACAGTTTCTTTTTTACTGCAACTTTTACCCAGGAGGCACAAAAGTCAGTGCCTTCCTTGAAGCATGTGACTTACTTCCACCATAGAATAAATTTTATTTATCTGCCTCTACATACACTCTTTAAACTCTTCAGTGCAGTATTCTATTAGCATTCTATTAGTCTCCAAAGAAAATAGCAGTATTTAAACTCTCCTAACAGTATTTTGTTAGTATTTATTAGTCTCCAGTGAAAATATAAATAAACGGCATAAATTCCCTTTACTGTGATGAGACTGAGGAATTAAAATTAAATACTTTTAAAAAGTTGACATAGGAAGGGAATGAGCATAATCAAGGGGCCAAGGCTAGACAAAGGAATAAAGGTAGCGTAGGCCCTCGCCTGTGAATTGTGTAGACAATGTGATATTTAATGAACATATCAGAATTTATTTATCGAAACTCGTTATTTAGATACAAATATTTCCCAGTAATACTGCTTCTGCTCATAACAATTTTGAGTCATCCGTTTTTGGAATTATTTTCTAATTATTTCGTTCATCTTTCTAAATATAGTCAGTGGTGGCAGTCCTTGTCCTTTAGGATGGATTATTTTTCATTATAACATCATAAAATTTAGATATTAGTGAAAAGCTGGCAAACTTAAATTATCTATTTTTAAATCTCGTTTTCCTTGACCTTTCTGCAGCCTTTGAAAAGACTGACATTCTTTCCTTCCTTGCCTTCTGTGACAAAATAATATTTTTTCCTCTTTGATTTATTTTAATTTGTTGGGCCCAATTTACTCTCATGTCTAAGGAATAATAAAATTCTGTTCTTGGCTCTCTGTTCTTCTACTTCTTTACTGCCATAAAGAGTTCATGACTTAAACTACCACCTCGTCAGAAATGATCCACAAACTTCAGAAACAATAGCTTCTTTTCTTTCCTGTCTTAAAATTCCAGCTGCCTTCAGTATTGTCTACTTCATGTATCCCAAACTGAACTCAGAATTCCAATCTCTAAATCAGCCTTCATAATTGTTCATATTAATATTAACTGCTCATATAATAAGTATATATATTCTTAAGAATTGTGTATGGCATCTCTATGTTTCCAATTTAAGAATCTCAGGGTTGTCATTCATACTTTCTGACTTTTGACCCCATTTTCAATTATTTACCCAATGTAACCCAAACTTTCCTTTTCAACATTTTTTTTCCAAATTTTCCTCTTTTTATTCCCCTTCCTTATTTTCTATTTCTTGTCAACTCAAACATACCACAACTATAATTCTTTAACAGCCTTCTAAGTGTTTCAGTTTCTTCTTCTGGTTTATCCTTCACATTGCTTCTAGGACATTCATTTTCTTTTTAAAGTTGTATGGTATGATGTTATTCTCCTTAAGAATCTTTAGTAAATCCTTAAGAGACTCTTTAGTTGCCATTAGTATCAAATTTGAACACTTGAGCCAAGTATTCAGTCTTTTCATTTGATTGGTTATCTTCTGTCTATGAAACTTTATCTGACCTTCAGAGTTTTAATTTGCACATCTTCAGTTGTCACCCATGTGACTCACAAATTAATATTTTTCAGTTGGATATGGTAGAAGAAGAATGAAACTGATACATCAAGTTGCTTCGCTTGGCTTCTATCCAATTAAGTGTGGGTGTGTCAGAGATCTCTACAGTGCATGCAGATTACACTTAAATATTGCTAGAATTAAAATACTGCTTAAACAGTGTTCTATCACTATATCACCATTTAAGAGTAGCTGTCTTTGTTTTCCTAGATGAACAATGATATCACAGGTATAGCGTATCCAGACAATTTTTTGGTGTTAGTTCTAGACACCCTTTTATTGTCTGTGTAAGATTCAAAATAAAGAAAATTTAGTATCTTTTATAGCTGTAACCATTTGGGTTCACAATGAAAAACCTGGTGGTTGAGCTGACTGTTCATGCATCTGTTTAGTTGTTTAAAGTAGAAGAAAATACATGGTCATTTGGAACTTGTATCATGTACAAGATAAAGGGAGAAAAACCTAAACCTATTGTATCAAATATGGAGTATATTTTATTCAAGCCATTAGCATTATAAAAAAACAAGGTTGATATTAAATAATGGAGGAAGCATTTGTGATGTCAGGATTGGTATAAGGTACAGAGGGTGAGATAGTTTCCTTTCTCTCTCCCCTTTCTCTGTCTTATTCTTATCTTGCTTACAGTCCTTCCCAGTATACCTATAATCACATTAACTAATTTTTTTCTAATTGGAGACATTTCTTTTCTTCCCTCTCTTTCTCCGCACTTTTTTGGAAATAAGTTACCTATTTGGAAGGCATATAGTTGACAACTTTGATGAACATCTACAGAATATTTGGACCTAAGGAAAAAGTAGAGTTGAATCTCAGGAATTTTTGACCATGTAAGAATTCTTAGTATATTACCTAGAATGGCTGAAGTTTCTTTGGTATCCTCCTTGGGAAGAGTTTGCTAAGTGAAACAAAGATAGTAAGATTGAATGGGCAATAATTTTTAAAAAGCTACGCAAGAGATAGTTCATTTTCCAGTGTTTCAACTGTAGCTCATCATATATAAGCAATGAGTTTACTATCTTATACTGCATAATATACATAGACTATAAAATTGAGGTTCTTTTTGAATAGGTAATGTATGCACGTGTTAAGAAACATTACAAAGGGGCATGACATAAAAAGGAAACCTTTCCTTCCATTGACCCCTGTCTACCAGTTACCTAGTTTCCTCTGATTGAAGTTACATGTATTTGAGTTTGTGCCACTTCAATTCTGAGCACCCGTCTTTTGCTAATTAACTGACTGGCCTGAAAAGAGATTGGTTAGAGTACAAGCTCAAATGCTAGGGTCTTGTCTTCCTGATAGAGGTGAGGGAAATTCTGCTGTTTGCAGTAACAAGATAAGGGCGAGGATAGAGCATTACCCAAATTTCTGCAAAAAAAGAAGGTTGACCTATGTTAGATAGACTCAAAACCTTTTATTATGACAGTTGTAAATGAGCTACAGTTGATTATTAAAGCAATCCTTAGCAACTTTGTTAGTGGTTCTCAGATATGACTATATGGATCTACATTCTATACATAAAAATCTTTCACTATATCCAGTGAGTATTTCCTACATTCCCAAACGAGCAAATCTATATATACCTATCAAACTCTAAATTAAATATATTAATAACTAGTCCAGTAATAAGATGATTTTTTGTGCATGATGGCAACCACCTTTAAATATATCACTGATCTCAAATTTGATACAACATTTAATTATGTATGGACAGATTGTGACTGCCAAATATTAGCATGGAGATACTTTTTTAAAAATTATACTTTAAGTTCTAGGGTACTGTGCACAACGTGCAGGTTTGTTACATAGGTATACATGTGCCATATTGGTTTGCTGCACCCATCAACTCATCAATTACGTTAGGTATTTCTCCTAATGCTATCCCTCCCCCAGTCCCCACCCCCTGACAGGCCTGGGTGTGTGATGTTCCCCTCCCTGTGTCCATGTGTTCTCATTGTTCAGCTCCCACTTCTGAGGGAGAACATGTGGTGTTTGATTTTCTGTCCTTGTGATACTTTGCTTAGAATGATGGTTTCCGGCTTCATTCATGTCCCTGCAAAAGACATGAACTCATCCTTTTTTATGGCTGCATAGTATAGCATGGAGATATGTTTTTTAGGAAATATCCGTATAAATAAACGTTTCATATTTGAGAGATAAATGTTTTTCTGGATACCTGTTTGATAGTTTGTATTTGTGATGAGAGTTACTAATTGAATGCTGAATTCAATAAATTCTGCCCCAGAGACTTTTTAGGAGGTATTTGGGAAAAATGTATATTGTTGAATAAAGAGGAAGACCCCACAATTATATAGCAAGAGTTGTAAACATTGAAAAGAAACATGAGGCTGGGCACCGTGGCTCATGCCTGTAATCCCAGCACTTTGGGAAGCTGAGGCAGGTGGATCACTCAAGGCCAGGAGTTCGAGATCAGACTGGCCAACGTAGTGAAACCTGCCTTTAAAAATACAAATATTAGATAGGCATGGTGACATGCACCTATAACCCCAACTACTCGGGAGGCTGAGGCAGGAGAATCACTTGAACCTGGAAGTCGGAGGTTACAGGAAGCTGAGATAGTGCCACTGCCTCCAGCCTGGGTGACAGAGTGAGACTCCATCTCAAAATTTAAAAAAAAAAAAAAAAGAAGAAGCAAAGAAACAGGAGTGTAATAACTATATAGGGACTCATTTTTTTTTTCAACATGGCATTGAAATACAAAAGTTTACCTTTCAATAATGCATATTAAAAGAAGCATAGAAAGGAACAGAAAGTACATAAAAAGGTAAAAATGAAATAAATATAGCAAGGAAAATGCTGTGTCGTCTGTTATAAACATCCTATTTGAAGAAAAATAGGTTGACTTGCAAATCGCTGTGCTCCATTCTACTTTTCTATTCTTAACCTAATAGGAAAACAATTATGCATCAGGACATCTATTCATTTAATAAAACAATGACCTGTTAGGGAAGTAATGAGCATGCTCTAAATTTATTACTAATAATAAAACTATAGAAAATGTCACTTATCTAAATGTTTGCAATGGTAACTTCAGACAGTGATAAGTAGAAAATGAAACGTTCATTTATTTGAATAGTATACTAGAATTTCAGGGAACATAGTAATACACATATAAAATGCATACAATGTTAATTAAGTCAATAATCAAATCTGGCAGAGAAATATGGGTCTGGATTTGAGAGGGACAGAGAAAGAATTAAAACTATAAAAATAGAAATATTGAGATAATCGGTACATGTATAACTGACAAAAAAGAAACAGTAGTACTTAAGAAAAAGAAACAAAGATTTTATCATTAATAACATTATAGAAGAAATCAGGTAGAGGATGACAGAAATATCATGTAGGAAGCATAAGAAACCAAGTGATTAGAAATTGTAAGGAGAGTGAATACGGATAACAAATGTAATAAAAACTTTGAGGTTACATATCTACAGAATGGGGTCTGATGGTTATAAAAGGGCTTCAAGTGGAGCAGCTGTATTACATGTTGGGCTTACGGGTAGGGTTGCTTAAATGTCTCCTCTCCTGCCTTGCACTTACTCTATCACTCATTCTATCTATTTGCTTTAGTCCAATTCCCTCATTTTACAGATGAGCAAAATGCAAGAGAGAAGGCTAGTGATTGCCCAAGGTCTCATAGTTAGTATAAGGAATAGGCCTGAACATCATACTGTATATTACGGCTATGTTAGTGTGTAAAGCAAAGAAATCAAGAGGGTTATATGAATTTATTGTACCTCAATCTTATTTAAATTTGAAAAGTTACTTAAGTTTTCTTTGATAATTTTATTTAAAAGGCTTATTAATAAATATTTTCCATGTTATACGTGTTTTGTATTATCCTTAGTGATTATTATTTAAATAGTCTCCTCAAAAATAGCTATTAAATTATCTATTAATTTCTTCTCAATAGTTGTAAAATTTTTATCTAAAATTGGTCATCAGAAGCAGGTCTTCTCATTACTGACAATCAGTGAAATTCCACTGTATTGACTGACTTTCAAGTAACTGTTATCAGCACTATCACATTTATTGTATGGTATAATGCTTTCTGGTTATTCTGCATATTAAAGTGCAATGGTTGTTGGTAAAACTCGTGTATAATTACATGAATTTTACAGAACCATAAAGCACAATTCTATGGATTACAAACAGCAGTTTGTGAAATTTTGAAGTTCTCAAACCCCACTTTCTTTTTTTCTTTTTGTGATTTCTCATTGACAGCTGCACATTATATAAGTTGAGATTTTAATTAAGGACAATTGATTTTTATATTGTTTGTATTCTACAATATGTAGCTTAAAATCAAATTTTATTAATAATAATCAATGTTTATGCTTAAAGGGACTACTTCCACAGCTCCACCAATCCTGAATCCTTATCCTTGGGTTGAAATGTGATAGGAGAATATTCAAAGAAATACATACAGGGTTTATCTTCTCTCATTTCTTCTTTGATATCCTGATAAAGCCTAGGAAATAGTTTGAATGTCCACCAAATACACAATCGATAGAAGATGTCTGACCCATTTTTATAGCTTTTCTTTTAATACATAATTTTAGCAATAATTGGTACTATGACTACTAAATGTTAGTTTTCTAATGAACCATGTATACAAACTCAGAACGTGAATGGATGCATTTAGAATATTAGGTCTGTATTTATGTATTACCTTTAAGTGCGAACACTTCATAGAAAATAGATTCACCTGGTATCAATTTCCCAGAAGAAGGTTTATGGTCTCTAGGGAACTTTCCATGGAATTTTTTTTTTATTATGTTGGTTTAGTGCAAAAAGATTGTGACCAAACCACTTTTTAAAAACTTTTATTTTAGCTTCAGGGGTACATGTGAAGGTTTGTTATGTAGGTAAACGTGTCACAGGGGTTTGTTGTACAGATTATTTCATCACCTAGGTATTAAGTCCAGTATCCAATAGTTATCTTTTCTGCTCCTCTCCCTCCTCCCACCCTCCACCCTCAAGTAGACCCCAGTGTCTCTGTTCCCTTCTTTGTATGAACAATGCTTCTAAATAATAATGATTGATAAGTTGAAACATGAATTATGGAAATAATTATTTAATACAACATTATATTATATATAACGTAATAAAGCGGTGTATACGTACGTTTAAAATATTTTCTCGGGGGCGGAGCAAGATGGCCGAATAGGAGCAGCTCCAGTCTTCAACTCCCAGCGCCAGCGACACAGAAGACCGGTGATTTCGGCATTTTCAACTGAGGTACTGGGTTCATCTCACTGGGGAGTGCCGGACGATCGGTACTGGTCAGCTGCTGCAGCCCGACCAGCGAGAGCTGAAGCAGGGCGAGGCATTGCCTCACCTGAGAAGCGCAAGGGGGAAGGGAATCCCTTTTCCTAGCCAGGGGAACTGAGACACACAACACCTGGAGAATCGGGAAACTCCCACCCCAATACTGCGCTTTGAGCAAACAGGCACACCAGGAGATCATATCCCACACCTGGCCGGGAGGGTCCCACACCCACGGAGCCTCCCTCATTGCTATTACAGCAGTCTGTGATCTACCGGCAAGGCAGCAGCGAGGCTGGGGGAGGGGCGCCCGCCATTGCTGAGGCTTAAGTAGGTAAACAAAGCTGCTGGGAAGCTCGAACTGGGTGGAGCTCACAGCAGCTCAAGGAAACCTGCCTGTCTCTGTAGACTCCACCTCTGGGGGCAGGGCACAGAAAACAATAACAAAGCAGCAGAAAGCTCTGCAGACGCAAACGACTCTGTCTGACAGCTTTGAAGAGAGCAGTGGATCTCCCAACACGGAGGTTGAGATCTGAGAAGGGACAGACTCCCTGCTCAAGCGGGTCCCTGACCCCTGAGTAGCCTAACTGGGAGACATCCCCCACTAGGGGCAGTCTGACACCCCACACCTCACAGGGTGGAGTACACCCCTGAGAGGAAGCTTCCAAGGCAAGAATCAGACAGGTACACTCGCTGTTCAGAAATATTCTATCTTCTGCAGCCTCTGCTGCTGTTACCCAGGCAAACAGGGTCTGGAGTGGACCTCAAGCAATCTCCAACAGACCTACAGCTGAGGGTCCTGACTGTTAGAAGGAAAACTATCAAACAGGAAGGACACCTACACCAAAACCCCATCAGTACATCACCATCATCAAAGACCAGAGGCAGATAAAACCACAAAGATGGGGAAAAAGCAGGGCAGAAAAGCTGGAAATTCAAAAAACAAGAGCGCATCTCCCCCGGCAAAGGAGCGCAGCTCATCGCCAGCAACGGATCAAAGCTGGACGGAGAATGACTTTGACGAGATGAGAGAAGAAGGCTTCAGTCCATCAAATTTCTCAGAGCTAAAGGAGGAACTACGTACCCAGCGCAAAGAAACTAAAAATCTTGAAAAAAAAGTGGAAGAATTGACGGCTAGACTAATTAATGCAGAGAAGGTCATAAACGAAATGAAAGAGATGAAAACCATGACACGAGAAATACGTGACAAATGCACAAGCTTCAGTAACCGACTCGATCAACTGGAAGAAAGAGTATCAGCGATTGAGGATCAAATGAATGAAATGAAGCGAGAAGAGAAACCAAAAGAAAAAAGAAGAAAAAGAAATGAACAAAGCCTGCAAGAAGTATGGGATTATGTAAAAAGACCAAATCTCCGTCTGATTGGGGTGCCTGAAAGTGAGGGGGAAAATGGAACCAAGTTGGAAAACACTCTTCAGGATATCATCCAGGAGAACTTCCCCAACCTAGTAGGGCAGGCCAACATTCAAATNAAGGGATGTAAAGGACCTCTTCAAGGAGAACTACAAACCACTGCTCAGTGAAATAAAAGAGGACACAAACAAATGGAAGAACATACCATGCTCATGGATAGGAAGAATCAATATCGTGAAAATGGCCATACTGCCCAAGGTAATTTATAGATTCAATGCCATCCCCATCAAGCTACCAATGACTTTCTTCACAGAATTGGAAAAAACTGCTTTAAAGTTCATATGGAACCAAAAAAGAGCCCGCATCTCCAAGACAATCCTAAGTCAAAAGAACAAAGCTGGAGGCATCACGCTACCTGACTTCAAACTATACTACAAGGCTACAGTAACCAAAACAGCATGGTACTGGTACCAAAACAGAGATATAGACCAATGGAACAGAACAGAGTCCTCAGAAATAATACCACACATCTACAGCCATCTGATCTTTGACAAACCTGAGAGAAACAAGAAATGGGGAAAGGATTCCCTATTTAATAAATGGTGCTGGGAAAATTGGCTAGCCATAAGTAGAAAGCTGAAACTGGATCCTTTCCTTACTCCTTATACGAAAATTAATTCAAGATGGATTAGAGACTTAAATGTTAGACCTAATACCATAAAAATCCTAGAGGAAAACCTAGGTAGTACCATTCAGGACATAGGCATGGGCAAAGACTTCATGTCTAAAACACCAAAAGCAACGGCAGCAAAAGCCAAAATTGACAAATGGGATCTCATTAAACTAAAGAGCTTCTGCACAGCAAAAGAAACTACCATCAGAGTGAACAGGCAACCTACAGAATGGGAGAAAATTTTTGCAATCTACTCATCTGACAAAGGGCTAATATCCAGAACCTACAAAGAACTCCAACAAATTTACAAGAAAAAAACAAACAACCCCATCAAAAAGTGGGCAAAGGATATGAATAGACATTTCTCAAAAGAAGACATTCATACAGCCAACAAACACATGAAAAAATGCTCATCATCACTGGCCATCAGAGAAATGCAAATCAAAACCACAATGAGATACCATCTCACACCAGTTAGAATGGCAATCATTCAAAAGTCAGGAAACAACAGGTGCTGGAGAGGATGTGGAGAAATAGGAACACTTCTACACTGTTGGTGGGATTGTAAACTAGTTCAACCATTATGGAAAACAGTATGGCGATTCCTCAAGGATCTAGAACTAGATGTACCATATGACCCAGCCATCCCATTACTGGGGATATACCCAAAGGATTCTAAATTATGCTGCTATAAAGACACATGCACACGTATGTTTATTGCAGCACTATTCACAATAGCAAAGACTTGGAATCAACCCAAATGTCCATCAGTGACAGATTGGATTAAGAAAATGTGGCATATATACACCATGGAATACTATGCAGCCATAAAAAAGGATGAGTTTGTGTCCTTTGTAGGGACATGGATGCAGCTGGAATCCATCATTCTTAGCAAACTATCACAAGAACAGAAAACCAAACACCGCATGTTCTCACTCATAGGTGGGAACTGAACAATGAGATCACTTGGACTCGGGAAGGGGAACATCACACACCGGGGCCTATCATGGGGAGGGGGGCGGGGGGAGGGATTGCATTGGGAGTTATACCTGATGTAAATGACGAGTTGATGGGTGCAGCACACCAACAAGGCACAAGTATACATATGTAACAAACCTGCACGTTATGCACATGTACCCTACAACTTACAGTATAATAATAATAAATAAATTTAAAAAAAAAAAAAATTAAAAAAAAAAAAAAAAAAAAAAATATTTTCTCCCATTACGTAGGTTGTCTTTTCACTCTGTTCATTGTTTCCTTTGATGTATAAAAGCTTTTAAATTTGTATATATGCATATACGTATATAAACAGCTTTACTGAAGTATAATTGTTATACAAAAACTGCACATATCTAATATGTACAATTTGATGGATTTGAACACATGCACCCATGAAAACATCACTACAAGCAAGGTAATATATTTATCCATCACCTCCAAAAGTTTTCTCCTGGCCAGGAGCGGTGGCTCACACCTGTAATTCCAGCACTTTGGGAGGCCGAGGCGGACAGGATCATTTGAGGTCAGGAGTTCGAGACCAGCCTGACATACATGGAGAAACCCCATCTCTACTAAAATACAAAAAAAAAAAAAAAAAAAAAAAAAAAGCCGAGTGGGGTGGTGCATGCCTGTAGTTCCTCAAGAGGCTGAGGCGGGAGAATTGCTCGAGCCTGGGAGGAGGAGGTCGCAGTGAGCCAAGATTGCGCCATTGCACTCCAGCCTGGGTGACAGAACGAGACTCCATCTCAAAAAAAAAAAAAAAAAAAAAAAATTTCCCTGCCCCTTTGTTGTGCATGTGTGTTTAGAACACTTCACATGATATTTACCATCTTACATTTTTAACTATATAATGCATTATTGTTCACTATAGGCACTATGTGGTACAACAGGTTGCTAGAATATATTCAACATGCATAACTGAAACTTGATGGCTTTGGAACAATTCCCCATTTCCCACTTACCTCAAACCTTGGCAACCACCATTCTACTCTCTGCTTCTGCGAACTTTTCTATTTTAGGTACTTCATATAAGTGAAATTATGCAGGAGTTTTCCTATGATTGGTTTGTTTTACTTAGCATAATGTCTTCTAGGTTCATCTGTGTTGTAACAAACAGCTGAATTTGCTTCTTCTCTAAGGCTGAATACTCTTCTGTTGTATGTGTATACCACATTTTCTTTATCCATTTATACATTAAAGAATATTTGAGTTGTCTTTGTGTTTTGGCTGTTGTGAATAGTACTGCTATGCACCTGGGAGCGCAGATATATTTTCAAGATGCTGGTTGTAATTTTTTGAATATATACACAAAAGTGATTATTGAATCATGTGATAGTACTATTTTTAATTTTTTGAGGAACCTTCATACTGGTTTCCACAATAAATGTACGATTTTACATATCCATTGTAGTGTATAAGGATTACAGTTTCTTCACATCCTTGCTAATGCTTATTATCTTTTATAAAAATTAATAGCCATCCTAACAGGTGTGAGGTGATATCTAACTGTGGTTTTGATTTGCATTTCCCTGATGATTAGTGATGTTGAACACCTTTTTATATTTTTTCCCTTTCTATAGGTTAACTTTTCACTCTGTTGATTGTTTCTTTTGCTGTGGCAAAGCTTTTTGGTTTGATGTAGTTCTGCTTGTCTGTTTTTGCTTTTGTTGCCTGTGCTTTTAGTGTTATTTCCAGGAGATCATTGCCAAGATCAATTCCATGAAGCTTTTTCTTTATGTTTTCCTCTACGAGTTTTACCGCTTTAAATCTTCTGTTTCAGTCTTTAATCCATTTTGATTTGATTTTTGTGTATGATGTAAGATAAGGATCCAATTTCATCCTTTTGCATGTGGTTATTCAGTTTTCTCAACATTATTTGTTGAAGAGACTATCTTTTCCTTATTGTGTGTTCTTAAAACTCTTATTGAAGATCATCTAATCATATATGCATGGGTTTAATTCTGAGCTCTCTATTCTGTTGTATTTGTCTATATCTCTGTCTTTATTCCAGTGCCATCCTGTTTTAATTATTATAGTTTTGTAATATATTTTGAAATCAGGAAATGTGAGGCCATCAGCTTTGTTCCTTTTTTCTCAAGACTGCTTTGGCTAAACAGTTGACTTTTGTGATTCCACATGAATTTTAGAATTTTTTTTATCTCTGTAAAAATGCCATTTGGATTTTGATGGGTATAACATTAAATCTCTCAGAAACTGAATTTATGATCCCTGTCATCCAACAGTTAGTGTGTTTATATTCATGTTTAGTAACTAAATAGCAAACTGGAGCAATAGTAGATCTATAAAGCCAGGCACATTAGTCTGCTAGGGCTGCCTTAACAAAGCACCACAGATTGGGTGTCATAAACAAATAGAAATTAATTTTCTCACAGTTCTGGAGGCTGGAAGTCCAAGGTCAAGGTGTTGGGCAGGTTTAATTTTTATTGAGGCCTTTCTCCTTAGCTTCCAGATGGCTGCCTTCTTGCTGTATCCTCACATGGCTTTTCCTCTGTGTGTACATGCTGGGAGAGAAAGAGAGACGTCTCGTGTCTCTTCCTCTTAATAAGGACAAAAGTCATTTTGGCCTAGAGCCACCATTCTTATGATTCGGCTTAACCTTAGTTATCTCTTTAAAGACTCTGTTTCCAAATACATTCACATTGGGAGTTAAGGTTTCAACGTATTAATTTTTGGGAAACACAATTTAGTCCATAATGCCCTGTAAACACTTATTTAAGATACAATTGCTGTACATGAAAATAATAGAAATGCATTAAATTGGATTAAAATATGTGAAGAGGAATCTCTCAACCCACTCAAATATTAGCAGGATGGGTTTTCTCTGGAAAGTATTGCCTTAGATTTTGACAGACTGGAGTAATGGGTCAGTTCTAGAAGATGACCTGTGTTGCATAAAAATAAGGATCTGCACATATATTCAAGAAACCATTTTAGAAATACAGAATCGGCAAGATCTAGCTTAACAGCAGCACATGAACAAATAACCTAAGAATACAAGGCAGGGCTCAAGGCAGGTATCATGTAGTAGCAAGTAGATTCCTTTAGGAATTGGGTACAAAACAAATATTTTGGTACTAGATATTGAGAGTTCTGGGGCATGGGGTCAGTTATTGGGTGGGAGGACTTAGGCATTCAGGGACAACAGTAAGACTAGAACTAGTACTGGGAGAGGGTATCTGGCAGTAAAATGGTGGTTGGGGACCCTCAAAAGGCAGACTTAATTTCACAATTTACACCAGGGTGCTAAAAGGAAACTTAATGAAGAAAATGCAGCACTAGGAAATGGGACACAAAGCAGGCTACTTATTTGAGAGATCTGAATCAAGGAAAATAGTCACCAATCAGGAAAGGTTGGAAAGGAGGAGAAAAGTATGAGAAAGTGGCATGAAAGAAAGAAGGGAAATTACCTCAACCTCGTATAAAGGGAGTACAATTAGTAAGGGCCGAAGTTGAAAATGACAAACAGAGGAAGAAAATACTTCAAAATGTACAATGAAAAGTAGTATGTGTGAAGGCAGGGAGAAAAGTTTAGTATCTAGGGAAGAAGGTACAAACATTGGGTTATGATGCAATGTAAACTTGCCTCAAAAACCAAAAAAAACCCAATACCTACAGCTTCTGCTTACAAAGTGAAGGGTATTTCCAAATATGCATGCTATTAAATGGCTATAATGTAAGTCATGGATGAGTTAGTAATTCATTGGTTTGTAAACAGTAAGAGATCATTAATACCTAACTGCTATTCAATTATAGGCCTCTGCATTACTGCTGCTTATCCTGTCCATGATAAGAAATTGAAGTATAATCACATTGCAAGCTTTGTATGTTTCATATGTAATATAATGTCTTTACTAGAGAATGCTCCTTCCTTTTACATCAAACCTCAAAAAGGTAGGTTTTCTTTTATACATACAGATTTTTTTTTCTTAGTGTCTTTAAATTTTAGCATTATGCCCTTTTTGTTAAATCTCCTACATTTGCATGATATTCCAGCAATATATTCCACTACTTGAACATAGGGATACTCTGCATTTTTATGTAAGTAAATTATGTAAGTATTTATGTAAGTATTAAGATATTATGTAAGTAAATATATAGCATTTTGTATGTATGTATAGTGATGAACATCCTTTTTTCTTTTCATTATTTGCTGCTAGATGAAACAAAACCCTCTTTCTTATACCAGAAAATGGAATTGGAAGATGTCTTTATGATGACGAGCTTATCATTAGCTCATAGATCATCCTGACAACTTCCGTTTTCAAGAGAAGGTCCAAACCGAAAGGGACATCACAGTTGGTCTCCCTGACAAACAGAGATAGATCTGAGCTTTAAGGAGAAATAGCCCTTTGCTGTTCATTTGACCGTTGTTGGGGTTGTGGTTATCTTCTGTTGTGTACACATTCTAAAGCATTGAATATTCTACTGACGTTCTCCTTTTTAGGCGCTGACCATCTCTTGAGAAGTAGAATCTTGGTGTATAGCTTGTATGTCTTAGTGACATGGAAAGGTGATTCCTCATTTATCAAAGAGGGTTCTCTTTGAAATTCTAGTTTCATAACTTTCTCCATCGGTCTCTTCTCCATTTTTCGAATGTCATTTCTGTTTTGCCTCTGGGACTATTGATGTGGTCTTTGCCCTTTCCTGCAGAAAGGAAAGCTGTCATTAAAAAATGATGTGAAGTTTTAAGTTTATTCAGGTCAGCTTTTTTTTTTTTTTTTTTAACCTGGAAACTGAAAATGGGAAGAGATATGCATATTTATCTAGAACTGAGTGCAACTTGATGATGTTATTTAAGAAAATGTGTTTTTGTGAAGCTTTGGTCATATGTTTTTAAAAACAAATATATTCAGGAGTATCATGGGAATTTATTTGACTCTTGTGCCTGTGTTGGCTAGTGTGTCCACTACCTCTCAGCCAAAAAGCATATTCCACATTATCTGATGGTTAACACCGATGCATGTGTATATTGTCACTTATTAATCACAAGCCCACACCTTCCACACTGAATTGTAACAATATCAGTAAATGACCCAAAGCACTTAGAAATTTCAGAATAAGATTAATAGCCATCCTTATTCTTTTATTTGGAATGGCTGCTAATGACTTAGTGAGGTGGCACATGACAGTTTTTTTTTTTTTTTTTAAATCAGGATTGTTCTTATATTTTACTGGGATGTAAAATTTGTGTATATGATTCACAAAATATTTATAAAGAGGAGGGACTTTTGTGAAATGCTGAGAATGCGGGATTTTTTTTTTTTTTTTTTTTTTTTTTTTTTTTTTTTTGAGACGGAGTCTCACTTTGTCGCCCAGGCTGGAGTGCAGTGGTACCATCTCGGCTCACTGCAAGCTCCGCTTCCTGGGTTCACGCCATTCTCCTGCCTCAGCCTCCGAGTAGCTGGGACTACAGGCACGCACCACCACGCCCGGCTAATTTTTTGTATTTTTAGTAGAGACGGGGTTTCACCGTGTTAGCCAGGATGGGAGAATGCGGGATTTTTTAAAGCTAGTTCATGATTATTTTAATCTTCTTCCTGAAATGATTTAATATGCAGCCATTTTACACAGCTTAATAGGAAAATGCATGATCATCAAGAAAGCCTATAAAGTTTCCCCATTATTGGCATCACAAATAATGTGTTTACTCAACAGAGCTGCTTTGTTGTTTCAAATGCAACCCCTGCTCAATTTTTCCCCCACAATACTTGGAGAGTCCATTCTTAGCTTTAGCAGTAGTCTTCAGTGAGCTTCTAAATGATTGGATAGAGCTGCAACGTTGACAGGAAATGGAAATGTTCCTTGTTAAGAAAGTCAGAGATAACTTGCTCTTCATTTCTTTGCAAGACCTGGCATTAATATTTTTTATTAAAATTATTTTGCATGTAGTCAATTAAAAATTCACGAACACTCTAAAATGAGAGCTAGTTTGTATATCTAAATATGCTGATCACTTGCGTTGAGCAGTTAAGTGAACTTAGATATATCATTCCAGATTCATGTTCCAGTACATAATTTTGTCGAGATTTTGTTTCAAATCAAATTCATAAGGTACTCATTCTCTACCATTACCACATTTGGAAACCAGGAGTTTATATTTTTTAAATTCTTAATCCAGCTTTATTTTCATGACTCTGGTAATTAGTGGCTTGGGATGTTTGTATTTCAGATTTAGCCTGGGAATTACCTAGGTTTAGAATTTACCAACGAGATTTTCCCCTGTTAATTCTTTTTTTGCATAAAGTGTCTCAAAATGTGACACAAAATTCTTCTCAGTGGATATTATTTTGAAGTTGTTTAAAATCGATTTGAAATGTGATTATCTTTTGCTTCACAAGGTTTCTCCTTTAAAAAAAGAATCTACAGCTAAAAAATAGCTTATTTGTCCCAAAACATATGAAAGGGAGAGGGAGGGAGTGTTGGGACCCATCTTGATAACAAGAGTTGTCTTTTGTAAGATTTCATTCCAGGCTAATGGCGGTGAAATTGTTCTGGGTGGTTAAAATGAAATGAAATGAGTTAAAAAACATGAAGTAAAGCAAGCAGAATGGGTTATTGCTTTTCTTTGAAGGCACAATAGCCATACTCTGTCTCTTTTTGTTATTCATATCTATGTGGCAGATAAAGCCAGGGTTTTGAATGCCATGATGGCCAAACGAAGGCTATAAATTCAGAGCTTTGGTGCAAAATTCTATTGCTAGCAGGCACTAGAACAGGATGCTGAAGATTTGGATTCTCAAATTGTTTTAACTGATGAATATTCACAGTTGAAGAAAGGAGCCAGCACAGTTCTTACCCTTCTCTGAGAAACGTCATGCTAGAAGTGAAATAATTAATGTTCTACTAAAAAGTACACTTATTGACACAGACATAAGAAGGAAAAGCAGTGTGAAAGTCAAAGTTGATATTTCTTTCAGGATGGTTCAGAAGTTTTCCTGAGAACGCTATAAAAATGAAGGCAGTTTTGAACGTATAAAAAAATCAAATGATAGGCTATTTATAATTCAGTTTTAAAAAGTATTCGTCTATGTGATTGTATCTTCTTTCAGTGAACAAAAAAGGACTTTTAAATGTCTGGAAGCTTGCAGCTATCAATTCAAAAGTTTCATGAATTCATATAGTGAAGTGGAAAAAGTACCTGGTTTTACAGTGTTGTTACACAGCTGAAAAAAATAGTGTCATATCAGGTTGGGATCACATTTGCCTAAGAAAAAATAACATGAGTATTTCTTTTGTCAACACAGGAGATGAGCTGTATGATACGGGGAAATTATACTTTCTGATCTATCCTTCTCTTATGGAAGTAACTAGAGATTAAAGTCTCCATCTGGAGTTGCATTACTTTTATACAGTTTTTATGTAAGGCAATTTTTGCAAGAGAAAAATACTAGCAAAAAAGGTCCAAATTTCTTTACAAAATTACAAGTCTGTTTGGAATTCTGCATTTTTATTTCTTTCTCCTGGTGTTATGATATGTAGAACAAAGAAAAGCCAAGTATTCCAAGTTAAGAAGTTGTGTATATGGATACCATGCACTTCTAATATGTCTTTATTTATCACATGTTGTGTGTGAAAAAATTTGCTTATTGTTTACTCCAAATAATCTAATTCATATTATAGTGTGACTATAATATGTCATTGGCAAATAACCCTAATTTCCTATTAAAATATACTTTTAACATTAACTAGATACAAATCCTGTTATAAAAATAAAAATACCTTATTTTTTGAAAAATTTTATCCTTGTCTTTTAGTTACAGTTATAAGTTTAGTCATTTCATTTGGGAGAAAAGTAATATCCTACCTATTCTTTCAAGATTAGTGTTCTTTCAAATATATTTACTATGAAAATAATTTAATGGATGAAATTATTAGGCACTTAAAAATAATGGTTTACATTTATTGGACATATCCTATGTGTGCAACACCAATATTCATTTTAACCTGAGCACGATAATATGAAATGAATTTTATGATGTGTAAATTATCTTTCACGTGTTTTTGACATTGTGATTCATGTGTTTGCCTTTTTACTACAGATTAGGGATATATGAAATATGCCATGCTGGTTTACAAGGACTTAGCTTTCTACTTCTATAAAGAGCATTTGTCCCCGTACCCTTTGGTATGTTTACTCAATTTCTTTACTTGTTTTTATTTATCTCACCACCAAATGATACAAACATTTCTTCATTTAGTATTATTCCTGTTTATATTAAGCATTCTTTCAGCCATACTGTCTATGGGAGTCTTTGAAGAACATCAAAAGGTACTCATTCAACCAAAGATATTTGTTCCTTTCCCATGAGCTAGCTTGTTTCTTGAAATTCCCAGCATTAGGCAACCCCCTTGCCCATCTTGGCATTCATGCCTCTGATACAATGCTGATAGATTCTTTTTTTTCAAAGTTTTCAAATTTAGTAGCCCTTACTACCACTTACATTGCACCCTTCCTTTCTTTTCCCTTCTATTTCCTGTCCTGTGTTATTCTTTTTTTTTTTTTTTTTTTAATGCTGGTCACAACCTACTAAATTATTTTAATAAACAATTACTAAAGAGGATCAACCCATCATTTGAAAAACACTAACAGTATTAAACCTGACTTGAAGTTGTATTTAAAACCAACTTAAATACATTTAAAACATGTATTATTTTACCTAGAATAGTATTTCCTTGTGAGCCAGTCAGTAATGCAATGCTGATTTCTTTTCTTTTTTTTCCAAATCTTTATGACTTATTTATTTATTTTCTTTTTTTTCGTTTTATTTTTCCATAAGTTATTGCAGTACAGATGGTATTTGGTTACATGAGTAAGTTCTTCAGTGGAGATTTGTGAGAACCTGGTGCACCCATCCCCCAAGCAGTATACACTGTACCATATTTGTAGTCTTTTATCCCTCGCCCCCTCCCACTATTACCCCCAAGTCACCAAAGTTCATTGTATCATTCTTATGCCTTTGTGTCCTGATAGCTTAGCTCCCACATATCAGTGAGAACATACAATGTTTGGTTTTCCATTCCTTCACTTAGTTAATAGTTACTTCACTTAGAATAATAGTCTCTCATCTCATCCTGATCATTGCAAATGCTGTATATGTACATACATGTACATCAGAGTTTCTTTATCCACTTGTTGATTGATGAGCATTTGGGTTGGTTTCACAATTGTGCTATTGTGAATTGTGCTGCTGTAAACATGCATGTGCAAGTATCTTTTTTAAATAATGACTTCTTTTCCTCTGGGTAAAAAAGAAAACCCAGTAGTGGGTTTGCTGGATCAAGTGGTAGTTCTACTTTTAGTCCTTTAAGAACTCTCCACACTGTTTTCCAAAGTGGCTGTACTAGTTTACATTCTCACTAGCAGCGTAGAAGTGTTCCCCGATCATCGCATCCATGCCAACATCTTCTGTTTTTTGATTCTTTGATTATGGCCATTCTTACAGGAGTAAGGGGGTATTGTATTTTGATTTGCATTTCCCTGATTATTAGTGATGTTGAGCATTTTTTCATATGTTTGTTGGCCATTTGTGTATCTTCTTTTGAGAATTGTCTATTCATATCCTTAGCCCACTTTTTGATGTGATTGATTGTTTTTTTTCTTTTTTTTTTTTTCTTTGTTTTTTTTGAGACGGAGTCTCGCTGTGTCTCCCAGGCTGGAGTGCAGTGGCGTGATCTCGGCTCACTGCAAGCTCTGCCTCCCGGGTTCACGCCATTCTCCCGCCTCAGCCTCCCAAGTAGCTGAGACTACAGGCGCCCGCCACCACGCCCGGCTAGTTTTTTGTATTTTTAGTAGAGACGGGGTTTCACCATGTTAGCCAGGATAGTCTCGATCTCTTGACCTCGTGATCCACCCGCCTCGGCCTCCCAAAGTGCTGGGATTACAGGCTTGAGCCACCGCGCCCGGCCGCGATTGTTTTTTTTCATACTGATTTGTTTGAGTTAGTTGTAGATTCTGGATATTAGTCCTTTGTCAAATGCAAAGATTATGAAGGTTTTCTCCTATTCTGTGGGTTGTCTGTTCACTCTGTTGACTGTTCCTTTTGCTGTGCAAAAGCTCTTTTGTTTAATTAGGTCCTAGCTATTTATCCTTGTTTTTATTGCAATTGCTTTTGGGTTTTTGGTCATGAATTCCTTGCCTATGCTGATGTCTAGAGGGTTTTTTTCTGATTTTATCTTCTAGAATGTTTACAGTTTTAGGTCTTAGGTTTAAGTCCTTAATTCATCTTGAGTTGATTTTTGTATAAGATGAGAGATGAGGATCCAGTTTCATTCTCCTATATGTGGCTAGCCAGTTATCCCAGCACCATTTGTTGAAAAGGGTATCCTTTCCTTACTTTATGTTTTTGTTTGCTTTGTTGAAGATCAGTTGGCTGTATTTGGGTTTATTTCTGGATTCTCTATTCTGTTCCATTGGTCTATGTGCCTATTTTTCTACCAGTACCATGCCATTTTGGTGACTATGGCCTTATAGTATAGTTTGAAATCAGGTAGCGTGATGCCTCCAGGATTGATCTTTTTGCTTAGTCTTGCTTTGGCTATGCAGGTTCTTTTTTGGTTCCATATGAATTTTGCAATTCTTTTTTCTAACTCTGTGAAGAATGATGGTGGTATTTTGATGGGGATTACATTGAATTTGCAGATTGCTTTTGACAGTATGGCCATTTTCACAATATTGATTCTACCCATCCATAAGCATGGATGTGTTTCCATTTGTTTGTGTTGTCTATGATTTCTTTTAGCAGTGTTTTGTAGATTTCCCTGTAGAAGTTTTTCGACTTCTTTGTTAGATATATTCCTAAATTATTTATTTATTTATTTATTTATTTAGGCAGCTATTGTGAAAGGGGTTGAGTTCTTGATTTGCTTCTCTGCTTGGTCACTGTTGGTGTACAGAAGAGCTACTTATTTGTGTACATTAATCTTGTATCCAGAAACTTTGCCAAATTCTTTTATCAGTTCTAGAAGCTTTCTGGAGGAGTCCTTAGGATTTTCAAGGTAAACAATCATATCGTCAGCAAAGAGGGTCACTTTGACTTCCTTTTTACTGATTTGGATGCCCTTTGTCTTTTTCTCTTTTCTGATTTCTCTGGGTAAGATTTCCAGTACTATGTTGGAGTGGTGAGAATGGCATCCATTTCATGTTTCCATTCTCAGGGGGAATGTTTCAACTTTTTCCCATTCAGTATTATGTTGGCTGTGGGTTTGTCATAGATAGCTTTTAATTAAATTAAGATATGTCCCTTGTATGCTGATTTTGCTGAGGGTTTTGTTCAGAAAGTGATGCTGGATTTTGTCAAATGCTTTTTCTGCATCCTTTGAGATGATCATGTGATTTTTGTTTTAAATTCTGTTTATGTGGTGAATCACATTTATTGGCTTGCATATGTTAAACCATCCCTGCATCCCTGGGATGAAACGCACTTGATCATGGTGGATTATCTTTTTAATATGTTATTGGGTTCAGTTAGCTAGTATTTTGTTAAGGATTTTAGCATCTATGTTCATCCAGGATATCGGTCTGTAGTTTTCTTCTTTGGTTGTGTCCTTTCCTGCTTTTGGTATTAGGGTGATGCTAGCTTCATAGAATGAATTAGGGAGAGTTCCTTCTTTCTCTATCTTGTGGAATAGTGTCAAAAGGATTAGTACCATTTTTTCTTTGAATGTCTGGTAGAATTCTGCTGTGAATCTGTCTGGTCCTGGATTTTTTTGTTGGTAATTTTAAAATTACCATTTCAATCTCACTGCTTCTTATTGGTCTGTTCAGGGTATGTAATTCTTCCTGATTTAAGCTAGGTGGGTTGTTTTTTCCAGGAATTTATCCACCTTTTCTAGGTTTTCTAGTTTATGTGCATAAAGGTGTTCATAGTAGCCTTGGATGATCTTTTGTCTTTCAATGTTGTCAGTTGTAATATCTCCTATTTCATTTCTCAGTGAGGTTATTTGGATTTTCTCTCTTCTTTTCTTAGGTTAATCTTGCGAATGGTCTATCAATCTTATTTATGTTTTCAAAGAACCAGCTTCTTGTTTCATTTATCTTTTGTACCAACTGATCTTGGTTATTTCCTTTCTTCTGCTGGGTTTGGGTTTGGTTTGTTCTTGTTTCTCTAGTTCCTTGGGGCATGACCTTAGATTGTCTGTTTGTGCTGTTTTAGACTTTTTGATGTAGGCATTAGGGCTATGAACTTTCCTCTTAGCACTGCCTTGGCTGTATCCCAGAGGTTTTGATAGGTTGTGTCATTATTGTCATGCAAACTGAGGGTTCTTAGCTTTGGTGGTTTAATGCTCTATTTTTGTGCTGGTTTACCACCTGCCGGGAGGTGGCACTTTCCAGAAAGCATCAGCTGTAGTAATGTGGAGAGGGACAGGCAGTGGGCAGAGTCCTAGAGTTCCCAAGATTATATGTCCTTTGTCTTCAGCTACCAGAGTGGGTAGGGAAGGACCATTAGGTAGGGGCGGGGTTAGGTGTGTCTGAGCTCAGACTGTCCTTGGGCAGGTCTTGCTGTGGCTGCTGTGGGAGATGGGATGTACCTAAGAGGGTTATGGCTGCCTCTGCTGAGTCATGCAGGTTGTCAGGAAAGTGGGGAAAATCCAGCAGTCACAGGCCTCACCCAGCTCCTATGCAAACGGAAGGGCTGGTCTCACTCCCACCGTGCCACCTGCAACAGCCCCAAGTCTGTTTCCAGGTGGAGGGCAGGCTCGAAAAGTTGCCTGAGGCTTTCTGCCACCCAGCTGTGAGAGAAAAGGACTTTAGTTCTTCCCCTGCCTGTAAAATCTGCAAGCTGGATTCACACCCTCCCTTGAGTTCTGACCAAGAGGCTTCTCATCCCGCTCAAATTGTTACAAAGTTCAGCCAGGGAAGTCCTTCTCCCCTGTGTGGTTTTACCCCTTC
Source organism: Theropithecus gelada (assembly GCF_003255815.1). Lineage (NCBI taxonomy): Eukaryota > Metazoa > Chordata > Mammalia > Primates > Cercopithecidae > Theropithecus > Theropithecus gelada. The sequence continues at coordinate 67,789,035 of NC_037689.1, read as the reverse complement.
TCCTCTGACCTCCCTCCTGACGGATCCCTGTGGTGCCAGGCAGGAATGGGTTGCCTGGGGGCTCGGTGAGCTCCCAGGGCCTCCCTGCTGCCTTCTCCACCCCTGTATTTAACTCAGCTTGGCTCTCTAACTTGACTCAGCTCCAGGGAAAGTTGGAACATCTCCTGCAAACAGACTTTCAGCTTCTCCAGTTGGAGTGTGTGTTTGGGAAAGGAGCAGAATGCTGATAGATTCTTGAGGGTAGGCCTAGATGGCGTGCCATTGTACACAAGCAACCCTGGGCATGTTGACTCTAGGTTACCAGTAGAGACCAGGCCAATTGGGAAAAATCAAGTTGAAGATCTTGAAAAGAAAACATATACACCATCAACTGGAGATGGAATAAAGACTTAAATGCAAAACCCAAAACTGTAAAAACCTGGAAGACAACCTAAGAAATACCATTCTGGATATAGAAACTGGCAAAGATTTCATGACAAAGACACCAAAAGCAATCGCAACAAAAGCAAAAACTGACAAATGGAATTTAATTAAAAAACTTCTGCACAGCAAAAGAAACCATCAACAAAGTAAACAGACAACTTATAGAATGGGAGAAAATATTCATGTACTATGCATCTGACAAAGGTCTGGTATCCAGCATCTGTAAGGAACTTAAATTTACAAGAGAAAAACAAACAACTGCATTAAAAAGAGGGTAAAGGACATGAATGGACACTTTACAAAAGAAGATATACATCAGCCAACAAGCATATGAAAAAAAGCTAAATATCAATAATTATTAGCGAAATGCAAAACAACAACATATCATCTCACACCAGTCAGAACGACTACTTAAAAAGTAAACAAACGAACAAACAAACAAACAGATACTGGCAAGGATGAGGAGAAAAAGGATTGCTTATACACTGTTGGTGGGAATCTAAATTCATTTAAGTATTGTGGAAAGCAGTGTGGTAATTTCTAAGAGAGCTAAAAGTAGAACTACCATTTGACCCAGCAATGTCATTACTGGGTATATGCCCAAAGATTTATAAATTATTCTATCATAAAGACACACACATATGTATGTTCATTGCAGAACTTTTTACAATAGCAAGGATATGGAATCAACCTAAATGCCCATCAGCGGTAGACTGGAAAAAGAAAATGTACATATACACCATGGAATACTATGCAGCCATAAAAAAAGAATGAGATCATGTCCTTTCCAGGAACATGAGTGGAGCTGGAGGTCATTATCCTTAGCAAACTATGCAGAAACAGAAAAGCAAATACTGCTTGTTCTCACTTATAAGTGGGAGCTAAATGATGAGAACACATGGACACATAGAGAGGAACAATACACACTGGGTCTATAGGAGGGTGAAGGGTGGAAGGAGGGGGAGGATCAGGAAAAATAACTAATGGATACTAGGCTTAGTACCTGAGTCATGAAAAAATCTGTACAATAAACCCCATGACACAAGTTTACCTATATAACAAACCTGCACATGTACACCTGAACCTAAAATAGAAGTTTAAAAAAAAGAAAGATACCAAAGACAAGCCTACTTCAATTCATTTGCCTAGTCATTAACACCGACCAGTTGATGTGGTGAGTTGGAATTTTGAACTATTTTCAGAGTTACCAAGAATGCAACTCTTTTGGACGATCCATTTAAACTGGTTTCCAGGTTGGGACTTGAAATCCCGATGGCAAGAGTTAATCTCATCTGCTCTAGGGTGAAAGATAGTAATGAGGATAAACCTAGAGGAATAAAGAAAGTTGTGTCTGGGAGAGTTTCAGATAAACTAGAGGGAGACTGTATTAGTCCATTTTCACGCTGCTGATAAAGACATACCCGAGACTGGGAACTAAAAGAGGTTTAGTTGGACTTACAGTTCCACACAGTTGGGGAGACCTCAGAATCATGGCAGGAGGCAAAAGGCACTTCTTACATGGTGGTGGCAAGAGAAAATGAGGATGATGCAAAAGCAGAAACCTCTGATAAAACCATCAGATCTCATGAGACTTATTCACTACAATGAGAACAGTGTGGGGGAAACTGCTGCTGTAATTCAAATAATCTCCTACCATGTCCCTCCCAAAGCACGTGGGAATTATAGGAGTATAATTCAAGATGAGATTTTGGAGGGAACACAGAGCCAAACCATATCAGAGACTTTGTAGAGGAAATGCTTTATTGGAAAATGGAGGATGAGCAGTTCTTCATTGTAGGTGTTTATGGTTCGGGATAGTAGATAAACGTCTCTCTGCATTTATCTCTCACTTTGTAATGTACTTTTAACAGAGATAAACTAAAGAGACATTAAACTTTGAATGAAGAGGATTTAAAAACATGGGACACATTGTCCCCTTTGAAAACCATGGACAGTGACATGTGCAAATGGAATGAGTGGTGACCACATGAAGAAGACTAAATATAATTTGATGTATTTTGAGAAGCTTCAAGCTGATCTACAATAATTGGTATTCTTTGTATAATTTCAGCTAACATTACTTTATAATATGAACTCTGCATACAAATTAATCTGAAATACTCAATATTCTCTAAACACATACTACTCTCTACCAAAATATTACATTGGTCACCCCCGACCCCATTTTTATAGACTTTGTTTTGTAGGACAGTTATAGATTTTCAGAAAATTTTAAAAGTACAGAGAATTCTCATATATCCTGTACCTAGCTTCCGCTATTATTACCATCTTAAATTAGTATGGGTAAATTTCTTTTAATTAATGATCCAATATTTGTACTTTATTTATATTTTAATTTAATTTAATTTTTTTTTTTTTTTTTTTTGAGACAGAGTCGTGCTCTACCACCCAGGTTGGAGTGCAGTGGTGTGATCTCGGCACACTGCAACTTCTTCCTTCCCGACTCCAGTGATCTTCCCACCTCAGTCTCCTGACTACGTGTGTGCACCACCATGCTTGCTAATTTTTGTATGTTTTGTAGAGTTGGGGGTTTCACCAATTTGCCCAGACTGGTCTGGAGCTCCTGAGCTCAAGCTATCTGCCCGCCTCAACCTCCCAAGGTGCTGGAGTTACAGCCATGAGCCACTGCGCCCAGCCCAATATTTGTACTTTAGTATTCACTAAAATTTTCACTTTATTCAGAATTCCGTAGTTTTTACCTAATGTCCTCATGTTCTGTGATTGCATCCAGGATACCACATTCCATTTAGTTGTCATGTTTCTAGGCTGCTCTTGTCTGTACAGTTTCTCAGATTTGCCTTGTTTTTGGTGACCTTTACAGTTTTGAGTACTGGTCAGGTATTTTTTAGAATATTCCTCAATAGAATTTGTCTGATGTTTTTCTAATGATAAGCCTGGGTTTATAGGTTACTGGGAGAAAGATCATTTTCATCACATCATGTCAAGGGTACATACTATCAGCATGATTTATAATTGTAGAGGCTGGCCTTTCAAAATAAAATTTTAAATCTTTGGTTTAGCTTGATGTCTTGTCTAGTATTCCACCATTTTCTGTCATCAGCCCACACTGAAGCTATACTGACCTCCAGGTACAGCTATACAGTACTTCTTGCTATTTCACCTCTTTAGACATATGTTTCCCCTGCTTACCTTCCATCTCCACCTATGTCGTGCATTCATATTTTTCAGAAATAACACCCTTGCTGGGATGTTGCTGTTCAGTCATAATTTAATGACCTCCTTCTCTGCTAACTTTGGAGCTAATACAGAATGTTCCATTGGCTGAAATTTTGAGCACCAACATGATGCCACTTGGGTAGCAGAGATAGTAACGCCTTTGCTTTCTGATGGTTCAATGTACAAAAACTTTGTTTCATGCACAAAATTATTTAAAATACTGTAGAGAATTACCTTAAGGCTATGTGTATTAGGTGAATATGAAATATTATTCCATGTTTAGACTTGGGACCCCTCCCCAAGATATCTCATTATGTATCTGAAAATCCTCCAAAATCCAAAATAATCTGAAACTCAAAACAGTTCTGTTTCCAAGCATTTTAGATAAGGGATACTAGGCCGGGCACAGTGGCTCACACCTGTAATCCTAGCACTTTGGGAGGCCAAGGTGGGTGGATCACCTGAGGTCAGGAGTTTGAGACCAGCCTGGCCAACATGGCAAAACCTATCTCTCCTAAAAATACAAAACTAGCTGGGCATGGTGGTGGGTGCCTGTAATCCCAGTTACTTGGGAGACTGAGGCAGGAAAATCGCTTGAACCTGAGAAGTGGAGGTTGCAGTGAGGCAAAATCGTGTCACTACACTCCAGCCTGGGTGACAGAGCAAGGCTCTATCTCAAAAAAAATGTAGATAAGGGATACTAAATCTGCACAACACTGTCCATGTTTCTGTATAGCACCTATTAAGCTGTTTGATAATGGTTTTGCTTGTTTGACTTTCCCGCTGGATTTAAGCATCAGGACAGGAACTATGTCTTATTTGTGTTTGTATCCTCAAACAGCAGCATCTTGTACATTGTGGACACATAATAAGAGCTTATTGAATGAATAAATGAATAAAGAAGTGAATAACATAACTCTGAAGCTGAAAACAAAATTGTTAACACAAGGCCATATGTTATATATTTAATATACAGTCATGCATCATTTATCAATGGGGATACATTCTAAGAAATGCATAATTCGGCAATTTTGTCATTGTGCTAGGGTTATACAGTGCATGTACACAAATTTAGATGAAATAGCCTATGACACACCTAGGCTATATGATACAGCCTGTTGATTTTAAGCTATAAACCTGTATGGCATGTTACTGTACTGAATATTGTAGGCAATTGCAACACTATGGTATTTGGGAATCTGAACATACCTAAACATAGAAAAGGTACAGTAAAAATATGGCATAAAAGATAGAAAATGGCACATCTTTATAGGGCACCATGAACAATTTGTGGACTGGAGGTTACACTGGGTGAGCTGGTGAAGGAGTGGTGAGTGAATGTGAAGTCCTAAGACATTACTGTCGACTTTACAAACACTGTACACTTAGACTACACCGAATTTACTTTAGAGCTTATTTCTTCAATAATAAATTAACCTTAGCTTATTGTAACTTTTTTTACTTTACAAACTTCTATATTCTTAAAAAACTTTTTTATCCTTTTGTAATAACACAGCTTAATACACAACCACATTGTACAACTGTATGAAAATATTTTCTTTCTTTATATATTTATTCTGTAAGCTTTTTCCTATTAATTTTTAAAAACTTTCTAAACTTTCTTGTTAAAAGTTAAGACACAAAAACACACATGAGCCTAGGCCTACACAGGGTTAGGATCATCAATGTCACTGCCTTGCACTGAAAGTTCTTCTGGGGCCACAACACACATACAGCTCTTGTCTCCTGTAATTACAATGTCTTCTTCTGTAATACCTCTTGAAAACTCTGCCTGGGGCTGTTTTACGTTAACTTTTTTTTTTTTTTAATAAGTAGAAGGAGTACACTCTAAAATAATGATAAAAAGTACAGTGTAATACATACATGAACCAGTAACATAGTCCTTTATCATATCAAGTACCATGTACTATAAATAATTGTATGTGTTGTACTTTTTATAGGACTGTCAGCACAGTAGGTTTTTTTTTTTTAATACCACCAGCATCACCACAAACACGTGAGTAATGTATTAAATCATGACACATCGACAGCTATGACATTGTTATGGGATCCTTGGGGTGTGCTTCGCCATCCAGAAACCTCTGTGGCTGGTGCTGCCTCTGCCTGAGTTTTTACTTGAGCCCACTGTGCTCATTCCACCCATTTGGCCTGGCAGGCTGTGCTCGGCTTGTGCTACTGGCCTGACTCTCACACCTGGCAAGGGAGAGCCAGGTGTGGAGCGGCAAGGGGTGTGTGAGTGAATGAGCATGGGGTCTGGCCACTGCACATGGCTGGGCACGATGGCTGCAGTGGGATGGGTAGCTCCAGGCACCGGCATGGGTACTGGCTCCCTGTGAGGCTGTGGCTGGACCAGGCCTAACCACAAGCAACTTTCATGGCTGACACTGAGGAATGCAGTGGTGACTGCAAGCTTGGAGATGTCAGGAACGGCAGAGCCCCAAAGAGACTGTCACAGCCATGGCTTAAGGAGCTCCTAGGTCTGGGCTCCCCGAAGTGCCACATCTCTTCTCTCCTTATCTCACTCAATGTGGTGAGCAAGGGGCATGTTTCAGCCCTGTTTGTGTTAAAGCTCTTTCAGCCCTGCCATTCAGCAGGTCCCAAGTTCTTGTCCCATGCCCAGTAAAAATGAGGTATGTGAACAAGAGGAGGGTGAGCAAGGTGAAGAGGAGCTTTATTAAGTGATAGAACAGCTCAGAGGACACTTGCAGTGGGTAGCTCCTCACCACAGCCAGGGTGTCCCAATGACATTTCAGCTCTCAGCAGAGAAGAGACTCTAGAGTGAGTAACTCCTCTCCACAGCTGGTCATCTCCACACCTCTTCAGCTTTCAGTAGAGACGCTGGGGTGGGTAACTCTACTCCGCAGCTGGTTGTACTATAATCTCTTCAGATCTCATCAGAGAGGAGACCCTGGGGTGGGTAACCACTCTCTGCAGCTGGTCATCCCATTGTCTCATCAGCTCTCAGCAGAGAGGAGACCCTAGGGCGGGTAGCTCCTCTTTGCAGCTGGTGTCCCATCATCTTCCCAAGTCTGGCTGAGTATGGGGTTTTTATGGGCCTTCAGAGGAGAGGAAATGTGTGCTGATTTGTCCATGGGTGGCCATGGGCAGGCCTGGGAAAAACACCATAATTTCTCACTCTGGTCCACAGGACTGGCAGCCTGAACCCAAGGCTTAAGCCCTACCTCTACTTGAAGGTAAGGCTTTACCAGTGACCTCCCCTGCTTTCTGCCCTGGAGCCCATCTGCTTCCTGCCATTGTTCATGGTGCCCAGGCTGTTTGTGCTGAGGGGCATCTGCAGGCCAGTGTCAACCTGCCCTCAGCACCCCCTCAGTCTCCCTCTCATGCTCGTTGATGCCTAAAGTCTGAAGGGGGCTGAGGTAACAGGGGGCTGGCACGTCAGCGCTGACCTGAGGATTCACACACCTGGCTGGGTTGCAACAGCACCTGGGCTCAGACTCAACTTTGCTCTGAGATGGGAATGGATGCCAGGCATGAGGAGAGGCAAGGCAGCAGGAGCAGGCATTTCTGAGCCTGTGTGGGCAGGGGGCCTTCCTGGGTCCCTGAGAGTGCAGAGATGCCTGGGTCCACAGCCATGGCTTGGGTGGCTGCAACTGTGCCAGGGAGGGCAGGGCTTCTGCCTGCTCCTGGCCCCCAAGAGCACAGGGATGCCTGGGTCTGCAGCCATGGATTTAGCAGCTCCAGCTGCATCCTGGAGGTCAGGGCTCCTGCCTGGTCTCCACTCTCAAGAGCACAGGGATGCCCAGGTTTTTAGCTGTGGCTGGGTGGCCACAGCTGTACCCACGGAGCACAAAGCTCCCACCCTGCCAACTCAGAAGGGGACAGGCTCCCACCTATTTTTGGCTCCCACTGGTCCCATGTATGCAGCCCTGGCTGCATCTCCTTTGCTACAGCCAGCGTCATGGTAGCAGCCACTCTTGATGGGCCACTGCTGCCACTAGCATCACTAGGCAATAGCAATTTTTCAGCTCCATTATAATATTATATGGGACCAATGTTATTATATGGAGTCCATTGTTGACTGAAATGTCATAATTTGGTGAATGACTGTAATTATTTCCTCCCATTGCAATCCCAGCACTTTGGGAGGCCAAGGTGGGCAGATCACTTGAGCCCAGGAGTTCTAGACCAGCCTGTCCAACCTGGTGAAACCCTGTCTCTACTAAAAAAGAAAACATTAGCTGGGTGTGTCAGCACATGCCTGTAGTCCCAGCTATTTGGGAAGGTGAGGCATGAGAATTGGTTGAACCTGGGAGGCGGAGGTTGCAGTGAGTTGAGATTATGCCACTGCACTCAAACCTGTGCAACAGAATGAGACTGTCTCAAAAAACAAACAAACAAACAAACAAACAAACAATAAAAGAGTGAGGCCTATTGAAAAGGGAAAAATCAGATATTTGTTGAAAAGTAAGAGTAAATATCTTCGATGGAGTATCCTTTGGCAGTACATATTTTGTTTTCTTGTTTTTCTACATGTTTCATAGTCATTGGCATGCAGAATTATGACCTTGTGGTTTTGTCAGATCCTTAGTCATCTTATATTTTGAAACTAAAGCGATTTTCAGCTTAATCTTTAGCCAATCAAATTTTCTTGAATCAGAATGACCAACTCTCTGATCATTCTGGTTAATCAAGAATTTATTGTATTTTATTTGGCAGATTTTAGCAGGGTCTTATTCACAATAATAAATATTTCACAGTTCTAATGGTTTGTCCCTAATCACTCCTTTTACCTCATTGAACTCATTTTTGTGTATCTTTTAGATGCCATTTGGCAGGATCCCTTTTCTAAATGCCGTCAGATTTCTCCTAACGATATGGGAAGCATTCAGAATATATTTCTGGCAATCCAGGGTGATATTTTAAAAAGTGACATTGTTCTTGATTTTTTTTGTGTGTGCTAACCAACTTTTATATATAGCTTTGTCTTTATTGGAAGGCCTTCAAATATTTTCATAGCACTAGACACATGTGATACGTTCTTACAAGGAGCTAATCAAGTCCTTTGTAGCAAAGAATAAAATGCCAAGCTAGTAGTTTTTTATAGTTATAAAACCTACTCTTAAACTTTGAAAATAATATATATGTCAGTAAAAATATTTGTAATGTTCCAGCATAAGTCCTTGCCCATTTATTAAACTGCTACAACAGTACTGCAATCAAATAATGAAAACTCAACATTCGAATGGTGTTTAATAAAATTGCTCTCTGCCTCTCTCTTGTATCTTGGATGAAAGAGCAATTCAGATATAATAGTAGCTTGCATCGTATAATGAATGTGTGTCCCTACCAGTACATAATGCAAGAACATGAAATTAATACAAATAAAAGCTTTATTTTCTGATATCAGTTGTATGCTTTCTTTTTGAGTTCAGTTGATTAGTGGGATAACTAAATTTTTTATTAAAATTCAATAAAGTGCTTTTTATTTAAAAATATCAATGTTGTTCTTAAACAAGCAAATGTAAATCATGATAAGATAATTCAGCTACAACAGGATGGCGTTAGTGTGTTGTATATTTATGAGGATTAGTGGGGTGACTGCTAAAAGTGCGAAGTACTAGAAATTTTAAAAAGTAAAGAATTTGCATTTCTGTAGCCAGTGAACCACTTCTATGCTGCTAATAGAGAAAGCAGTAAGGTTACAATCCCAAATTTTATTCATTGTGGCTTATATTAGCTGATGTAGTATTATTTTAGTATTATTTGCTTTGATGGGATAAAGCAATCGTAGTTTTTGGTTTGAGCTTTGAAGTAACTGATTTAGATAGTTTTTTTTTAATTGAACTATAAATATGAGTGCAGAAATTATAAGTATACAACTTCTCTGATTTTTTTTTTTTTTTTTGCAAGGGAAATACACCTGTGCCCATGTAGCCAGCAACTAGGTCAAGAATTGGAACATTATTAGCATGCAGAAGCCCCCCTTTTTACCCCATTTTAGATACTACCACCTGCCAAGGGACAATATGTATTCTAACATTTATGTATTTGTTTGCCTATTACTGACCTATATCTAAATAGAATCACAGAATATGTAGTCTTTCGTATCTGGCTTATTTTATTCACCCGTATGTCTGCAAGATTCATCCTCATTTTTACATGTAGCAGTAGTTCATTCTTTTTATTGCTGCATAATATGCCATTGTATGAATATAACAAAATTTACTTACTCTTTCTGCTGTTGATGGACTTTTGGGTTGTCTCTAATTTGGGTTATTTTAAATGATGCCTCGGTGAGCAGTCATGTGTATGCCTTTGTATCTTTTGGTAGACAAATGCACTAATTCTTGTTGATTATAGCATTGCTGTATCATAGACTTAGTCTTGTTTTAAGCCTTAGTAGATGATGCCATATAGCTTTAGACTTCCATCAGCAAGCAGAGTATGAGAGTTCCAGTTTCTCCACATTGTCATTAACACTTGGCATTATCTATCTTTTTCATTTTAGCCATTTCCCTGAGTGTGTAATGAAGTTTGTTAAAATTATTAGATGAGGAAAATATGCGTCTGCATGGAGGATTTTAAATACTGAAAATTCTGTTCAGTGAACATGTGTAACTGATAGCCCAATAGGGAGTATAGAGGCCTCTGGCTTGGAAGAACAAGTGTCCTTCTTGTGTTACAGTTTCTCTGTGGCTTAATGTCATTCATTTCATCTCAATATTTTTATCTCACCAATTATAACCAAAAGCAAGAAACTACCAAGGCTGATTCTAAACTGTCATTTGAAGCCAGTCTTGGAAGGTAGAGTGAGTCCTGGAACAGAAATCTTTATAGTAGTTTTGAAAGATTAACCTGGTTAAGCTCAATTTAGAATTGTAAATGTACACTCATCACACAAGAGAGTTTTGTTGTTTTGGGTGGATCAACAAGTAGAATCTGGATTTTGAAAGCCTAAGAAACGTTTTGGAATGTTAAAGTTAGCTATTCTCAAACTTAAATTATTTGAGCTAAAGGTATTTTGCAGTTTAATGCAATAAGAAAATATATTCATCACCATGGAGATTGTATCAGATTATTATTATTATTATTACGTTTTGAGACATAGTCTTGCTCTGTCACCCAGTCTGGAGTGCAGTGGTGCAACCATGGCTCACTGCAGCCCTGACCTTGTGGGCCATAGTGATTCTCTACCTTAGCCTCCCTAGTAGTTGGGACTACAAGCACATGCTGCCAGGCGTGGCTAATGTTTATTTTTATATATATTTTTGTAGAGATGGTGATATGGTTTGGCTCTGTGTCCCCATCCAAATCTAATGTCAAATTTTAATCCCTATATGTTAGGGGAGGGACCAAGTGGAAGGTGATTGGATCATGGGGGTGGATTTCCTCCTTGCTGTTCTCCTGATAATAAGTGTGTTCTCACAGTATCTGATGGTTGAAAAGTGTGTGGCACCTACTGCTTCTCTTTCTCTCTCTCTCCTGCTATGCCATGGTAAGATGTGGATGCTTCCCCTTTGCCTTCCACCATAATTGTAAGTTTCCTGAGGCCTCCTAGCCATGCTTCCTCTACAGCCTGTGGAACTGTGAGTTAATTAGCTTATTTTCCTTGTAAATTACTTAGTGTCAGGTAGTTCTTTATAGCAGTGTGAGAATGGACTAATAAAAAAAATTGGTAAATTTTTTTATTTACCAATTTTTTGTAGTGGGGCAATGCTATAAAGATGCCTGAAAATGTGGGGTCGACTTTGGAACTGGGTAACAGGTAGAGGTTGGAACAGTTTGGAAGTCTCAGAAGAAGACAGGGAGATGTGGGAAAGTTTTGAACTTCCTAGAGACTTCTTGTATGGTTTTAACCAAAATGCCGATAGTGATATGGACAATGAAGTTCAGTGGTCTCAGATGGAGATGAGGAACCTATTGAAAACTGGAGTAAAGGTCACTCTTGCTATGCTTTAGCAAAGAGACTGGTGCCATTTTGCCCCTGCCCTAGAGATGTGTGGAATTTTGAACTTGAGAGAGATGAATCAGGGTTTATGGGGGAAGAAATTTCTAAACAGCAGAGTGTTCAAGATATGGCTTGGCTGCTTCTAACAGCTTATGCTGATATGCATTTGCAAAGAGATGGTCTGAAATTGGAACTTACATTTAAATGGGAAGCAGAGCATGAAAATTGGCAAAATTTGCAGCCTGATCATGAGGTAGAAGAGAAAAGCCCATTTCCTAGGGAGAAATTCAAGCTGGCTGCAGAAATTTGTTTAAGTAAAAGAAGCTGAATGGTAATAGCCGAGGCAATAGAAACAGTCTCAAGGGCATGTCAGAGATCATCATAGCAGCCCCTCCCATCACAGGCCCTAAGGCCTAGGGGGATAAAATGGTTTTGTGAGCCAGGCCCAGGGCCCAGCTACTCTTGCAGCCTTGGAACATGATGTCCTGCACCGCTTCAGGTCCACCTGTGGCTAAAAGGGACCAAGGCACAGCTCAGGCCATGGTCTCAGAAGATACAAATCCCAAGCCTTGGCAGCTTCCACATGGTGTTGGGCCTGCAGGTGCACAGAAGGCAAGAGTTGAGGTTTGGGAACCTCTGCCTAGATTTCAGAGGATGCATGGAAACATCTGGATGTCTAGGCAGAAGTCTTTTGCAGGGGCAGAGCCCTCATGGAGACCTCTACTAAGGCAATGCAGAGGGGAAATGTGGGCTTGGAGCCCTCACACAGAGTCCCCACTGGGTCACTGCCTAGTGGAGCTGTGAGAAGAGGGCTACTATCCTCCAGACCCCAGAATGGTAGGTCCACTGACAGCTTGCACCATACCTCTGGTAAAGGTGCAGGTACTCATTGCCAGACCTTGAAAGCAGCCAAAGGTGCTTGTACCCTGCAAAACTACAGGGGTGGGGCTTCCCAAGACCTTAAGAGCCCACCCCTTGCATCACTGTATCCTGGATGTGAGTCAGGGAGTCAAAGGAGATTATTTTGGAGCTTTAAGATTTAATGAGTGCCCTGCTGCATTCAGACTTGCATGAAGCCTACAGCCCCTTTGTTTTGGCCAATTTCTTCCTTTTGGAATGGTAGCATTTACCCAATGCCCGTATCCCCATTTTATCTTGAAGGTAACTAAATTGTTTTGATTTTACCGGTTCATAGGCAGAAAGGACTTGCCTTGTCTCAGATGAGACTCTGGACTTATTTGGACTTTTGAGTTAATGCTGGAATGAGTTAAGACTTTGGGGGACTGTTGGGAAGTCATGACTGGTTTTGAATTGTGAGAAGGACATGAGATTTGTGAGAAACCAGGGGCTGAGTGATATGACTTGGCTCTGTGTCACCTCCCAAATCTCATGTCAAATTGTAATCCCCACGTGTCAGGAGAGGGACCTGGTGGGAGGTGATTGGATCATGGGAGGAGGGTTTCTCCCTTGTTGCTTTTGTGATAGTGAGTGTGTTCTCATGAGATCTGATGGTTTAAAAGTGTGTGGCACTTCCCTCTTCTTTCTCCTGCTCCATTTTGGTAAGATGTGTTTGCTTCCCCTTCACCTTCCACCATGATTGTAAGTTTTCTGAGGCCTCATTGCCATGCTTCCTGTATAGCCTATGCAACTGTGAGTCAATTAAACCTCTTGTCTTTATCAATTACCCAGTCTCAGGTAGTTCTTTATTACAGAGTGAGAATAGGCTAATATAGATGGGGGTCTCACTATATTGACCAGGCTGGTCTCCAACAGAGTAGTATTATTTTATTTCTTGTTCTTCATTCTTTCCCAAATTGCTTTTAGAATTAGATGATACAGTGGTTCCCAGGAGTTGTGAGAGCTGAAGGTGGTAGAAAATGGGGAGATATGGATCAAAAGATACAAAGGAGCAGATACATAGGGAAAAAAGTCAAGAGATCTAACTGAAGACTACAGTTAATAAAATTTTTTTGGATTGTGAATATTTGTCAAATTGTATAGGTTTTAGTTACTTTTCTAAAGAAAGTAACGATGTGGGATGATATATGCATTAATTTATTTCACTATAGTAAGGATTTTACTATCTATTTCCATGCCATAAAATCATTTTGTAAAACTCAGTCAAACTAAAATTCATGTTTTTTTAAAAAAAGAACTAGATCATAGTGAAGAGATAGTTGCTGTGTCAATTATAATTTTCTGGTCATTACCTGTGTAAGAGAGATTGTTTTTTTCTACTTTAATGGAGTATCTTGATTTGATAAATTGCCCACTATTCAGAGACAGTGGATTTATACAGAAGCAGAGACTATTTTCTTTGATATTGTCACTCCTCGGGGTTCTCTCCAAGAAAAGTGTGCTCTCCACAGTCTCTGGTTATTTCTTTAGTTCATCAGAATAAGACTGTAAGTAAAGCATAGAAAGAACATACTGTCAGGAAAGCATAGAAAGAAATCAGATCAATATTTGTGAAGTTTAATTTATTATAGACTATTCAATCAGGCCACAAATTAATTCTGGTGTATAATTTTCTTCAGAGTCCTAGAAACCATTTAGATCTTTCCATATGAAGCATCTGTACTCCATCACCTTTACATTAGGAAACTGGCAGTATTTTATAGCATTATATTAAATATTTAATAAAAATTTTGTGTTGATAATCTAGAATAATCTATTTTTATTTTCTTTTATGTCAATATCTGATTATCTGGGAAATTCAATGAATCTTTTATATTCACAAAGCAACATTTGTATGTTAGGCCTACTGTAATACATTTTAATAACTGACTATTTTGCATTAAGATGTGGAAATTATTCTTAAAGGGGTTTTGTTTGTTAATAGGTCCTAAGTGAAGCCACATTACAAAGCCAATCAAAAAGATTGGGTACATCAGTCTGGGTTTATTGCAGTTCTACACTGAATTTGAACAAGGGACAAAAGCCTTTCTGTTCCATAATCATCCCCTGAGTCAATTGATTATCCCAATACTATTAATACTTCTTCTAATACTGAATAAAAGTCAGGAGAAGATACAATCATAGCTAACTTATGGATGGAGCAAGGAAAATTATTTGATTAGATGGAGGTATAAGCAGCGAGTTGTGGCAGAAAGAAGAATAGAAGACAGAAAATATCAAATTTTCTCCAAAATTAGCTGGGCATGTTGGCATGCACCTCTAGTCCCAGCTACTCGGGAGGCTGAGGTGGGAGGATCGCTTAAGCCCTTGAGTTTGACAATGCAGTGAGCCACAATTGTACCACTGCACTCCAGCCTAGGCAATAGAGTGAGATGCCATCTCTAAAAATAATTCTAGTCTTGGGTTGGCTGAAACCGTTGCTGTCTGTGTGATATGCAAGTCACTTAACTTCTCTTGATCATAGCTTCCTTGTCTGTAAAGTGAAGAGAAATATTCACTGTTACTACCTTAAATATTTATCACGAGCATTAAAAAGTTTTTCAAATTTATAATACCCTATAGACAACACATTATAATTAGAATTTCACGATCTGGGATAAAGAGATTGCCATTAAAAATTATTATAGAAACAGAAAATACTTGCTTCCCAATGAATACACATTATATGTAACTGGTGAAATATGTAAAAACAAACTAGAAAAATACATCTACCACCTTGTATTATATGTAGATATGCAGTCTTTATTATTTAATAAGGTTTGCACTGTCAGTAAGATATAGTCTGGTAAAGGACTTAAGGCAGGACTATAAGAACAACAAAATTAAGGTATTACAGAAAATAATATAAGATATAATGTGATAAAACCAATACAACAAATTGTTTTTATAGCTATTATAAAAGCTGTTATTGTTTTCTAACTATTATAGCTGTCTTACTTTGAAGAAACATTGAAAAAATACTCAGTGTTCCTGCTGGCACTAACATACCCCACCCTGCCACTGTCAGGACATGTGCATGCGCAGGCACTGCCACAGAGCCACAACTGGTGCAAGTGCATGCTTGCACTCCCCATGACCCTGACACCACCTATGCATGCTTATGGACTCTGCTGCTCCACTACTGCTGGCACATGTGCACGAGCATGGACCCTGCTGTCACCACCTGATGAGGTGCTTTTGCTAGTAACTCCCCATCAGAATGTTGTTGCCAGTGTACCAGGAACATCTTGCCCCCTTTAGAGCAGAAGGTGTTTAACCTTGAGGGGCTAGAGAACAAAGTCATGGGCCTGGTACTAGCCCGGCAGGGTTATAGCACGTAGCCCAGGAATGCTGAGCTGATCTTTGGTCCCCTGAAACCAGCCAGAAACGAAAGCAGTTGACTGAACCAAAGTTATACTACAGTCAAATCTTCAAAGGCGTAAAAGAATATAGAAGCAAAAACTCCCATCCAAAAAACAGCAACATCAAAGATTAAATGAATATCAGCCCACACAGGAGAAAGAACCAGCACATGAACTCTGGCACTTCTATAAGCCAGAATATCTTGCCTTCAAGCAACCACACTAACTCTCCAGCCATGATTTTTAACCAGGCTGAAATGGCAGAAATGACATATAGAATTCAGAATCTAGATAGCAACAAAGATAATCAGAATTCAGGTGAAAGTTGAAACCAATCCAAAGAATCTCAGGAATCTAATAAAATGATACAAGAGCTGCAAGATGAAGTAGCCATTTTAAGAAAGAAACAAACTGATCTGATAAAGCTGAAAAATACACTACAAGAATTTCACAATACAATCAGAAGTATTAGCAACAGAATACACCAAGCTGAGGAAAGGATCTCAGAGCTCGAAGACTGGTTCTTTGAACTACCTCAATCGAATAAAAATAAAGAAAAAAGAATAAAATGGAATGAAGAAAGTCTCCAAGAAATATAGGATTATGTACAGGGACTGATCATATGAAACACTGGCATCCCTGAAAGTGAGGGAGAGAAAACAAGCAAATTGGAAACATATTTGAAGATATTGTCCATGAAAAATTTCCCAAACTTGCTAGAGAGGTCAACATTCAAATTCAGGAAATTCAGAGAACCCATGTGAGATACTATACAAGAAGATCATCTCCAAGACATATAGTCATCAGATTCTCCAAAGTCAACATGAAAGAAAAAACATTAAAGAGAGCTAGAGAGAAGGGGCGAGTTACCTACAAAGGGAACCTATCAGGCTAACAGTGAACCTTTCATCAGAGACCCTATAATCCAGAAGAGATTGGGGGTATATATTGAGCATTGTGAAAGAAAAGGAATTCCAAACAAGAATTTCTTATCTGGCCAAACTAAGCTTCATAACTTAAAGGTGAAATAAGTTCCTTTTCAGACAAGTAAATGATAAAGTAATTTGTTGCCACCACACCTGTCTTACTAGAGGTCCTTAAGCGAGTGCTAAACATGGAAATGAAATACTGTTACCAGCCACCACAAAAACATACTTAAATATGTTGCCAAAACATACTTTGACCGTTGACAATACAAAGCAATTATTGGATCAAGTCTGAATAACGACCAGATAACAGTGTGATAGGATCAAGTCCACACATATCAATATTAGCCTTGAATGTAAACAGGCTAAACACCCTACTTAAAAGGCTTAGAGTGGTAAGTTGGATAAAGAGGCAAGACTGAACTATTCGCTGTCTTTCAGAGACCCATTTCACATGCAATGACACGGATAGGCTCAAAGAAAAGGGATAGAGCAAAATCTACCAAGCAAATGAAAAACAAAATAAAAGCATAGGTTGCATTTTAATTTCAGACAAAACAAATTTTAAACCAACAAAGATGAAAAAGACAAAGACAGGCATTATATAATGGTAAGGTTCAATTCAATGAGAAGACTTAACTATTCTATGTTTATATGCATCCAACACTGTAGCAGCCAGATTAATAAATCAAGTTGTGTGAAGTTCCTAACATCACATATAGAGGAACTAGAAAAACAATTGTGAACCAACCCTAAAACTAGCAAGAAAAGAAGTAACCAAAATCAGAACTGAACTGAATGAAATTGAGACATGAAAAACCACACAAAAGATCAATGAAACCAAAGTTGGTCCTTTTAAAGAATAAATAGATCAATAGACCACTAGCTAGACTAATGAAGGAGAAGAAAAAAAGGGAAGATCCAAATAAAAATAATCAGAAATGACAAAGGAGATATTACCACCAACTCCACAGAAATTCAAAAAAAATTCAGAGATTATTACAAATACATTTATGCACACAAACTAGAAAATAATAGATAAATTCTGGGAAACATACAACTTCTCAAGATTGAACCAGGAAGAAATTGACTCTCTGAACAGACTTATAATTTATGAGTTCCAAAATTGAATCAATAATAAAAAGCCTACCAACCACAGAAAGCCCTGGACCAGATGAATTCACAGTCAAATTCTACCAGATGTAAAGAAGATCTGGTACCATTCCTACCGAAAGTATTACAAAAATTGAGGAGGAGGGCTTCCTCCCTAACTCATTATATGAGGCCAACATCATTCTGATACAAAAACCCAGCAGAGACACAACAAAAAAGGACTTTAGGAAAATATCCCTGATTAACATAGATGCAAAAATCTGCAACAAAATACTAGCAAACTAAATCTAGCTGCACATCAAAAAGCAAATCCATCATGATCAAGTAGGCTTTATTCCTGGGATGCAAGGTTGGCTTAACCTACGCAAATCAATAAAGCTGATTCATCACATAGATAGAACTAAAAACAAAAACTACATGATCATCTCAATAGATGCAGAAAAGGCTTTCAATAAAGTTCATCATTCCTTCATGATAAAACTCTCAACAAACTAGGCATTAAAAAAACATACCTCAAAATAATAAGGGCCCTCTATTACAAACCCACAGCCAACATTATACTGAATAGGCAAAAGTTACAAGCATTCCTCTTGAGAACTGCAACAAGACAAGTGTATCCATTCTCACCACTTCTGTTCAACATAGTACTGGAATTTCTAGCTAGAGCAATCAGGCAAGAGAAAGAAAGAAAAGGCACCCACATAAGAAGAGGGGATGTCAAAATAACTCTCTTCACAGACAATATGATTTTATACCTAGAAAGCCCCATAGTTTCTGCTCCAAAGCTCCTAGATCTGATAAATGACTTCATCAATGTCTCAGGATACAAAATCAATACACAAAAATCAGCAGCATTTCTATACACCAACAAACTCCAAGCTGAGAGCCTTATCAAGAATACAATTCCATATACAATAGCCATAAAGAAAGAAAAATATACCTAGGAATACAGCAAATAAGGGAGGCTAAATATCTCTACAATAGGAATTACAAAACACTGCTGAAAGTAATAAGAGATGACACACACAAATGGAGAAATACTCCATGCTCATGGATAGGTAGAATCAATATTGTTGAAATGGCCTTACTTCCCAAAGCAGTGTATAGATTCAATGCTATTCCTATCAATCTTCTGATACCATTTTTCACAGAATTAGAAAAAGTTGTTCCAGAATTCATATGAAACCAAAAAAGAGCTCAAATAGCTTAAACAATCCTAAGTAAAAAGTACAGAGCCTGAGGAATCACAATACCCAACTTCAGACTATACTACGTGGCCACAGTAACCAAAACAGCATGGTACTGGTAAAAGACAGACACACTGAATGATAGAACATAATAAGAAATCCAGAAATCAGATGGCTTTGTTGCACACCCATAACCATCTGATCTTTGACAAAGTCAACAACAACAACACCAAAAAAAAAAAAAAAAAAAAAAAAAAAAGATTGGGAAAGAACTCCCTATTCAATAAATAGTGTTGGGATAATTGACTAGTTATATTCAGAAGATTGAAATTGGACCCCCTTCCTTACACCATACACAAAAATCAAGTCAAAATGGATTAAAGACTTACAGGTAAAACCCACAACTTAAAAAACCCTGGAAGAAAACCTAGGTCATACTATTCTGTACATAGCCCCTGGTAGAGTTTTCATGACAAAGGCTTCAAAAGCAATTTCAACAAACAAAAACTGGTAAGTGGGGCCTAATTTAACTAAGGAGCCTTTGCAAAGCAAAAGGAACTATTAACAGAGTAAACAGACAGCCTACAGAATGAGAGAAAATATTTGTATCTTATGCATGCAACAAATGTCTCATATCGAGAATCTATACGGAAATTAAGCAAATTAACAAGAAAAAAAAAACACCCTATTAAAAAATGGGCAAAGGACATGAACAGAAACTTCTCTATAGAAGACATACATTTGGCCAATAAGCATATGAAAAAAATGCTCAATATCACTATTTATTAGAGAAATGTAAATTAAAACCACAATGAGATATCATCTCACATTAGTCAGAATGGCTATTATAAAAATGTTAAAAAATGACAGGTGATGCTGTAGAGAAAATGGAACACTTATATGCTGCCAGTGTGAATATAAATTAGCTCAGCCACTGTGAAAAGCACTTTGGAGATTTCTTGAAGACCTTAAAACATAACTACCATTTGGCACAGCAATCCTATTACTGGGTACATACCCAAAGGAATATAAATTATTCTACCATTAAGACACATACACATCTATGTTCATCCCAGCACTATTCACAATACCAAAGACCTGGAATCAATCTATATGCCCACCAATAGTGGATTACATAAGAAAATGTGATACATATACATCATGGATTACTACACAACCATAATAAAGAATGAGATCATGTCCTTTTCAGCAACTTGGATGGAGCTGGAGGTTTTCATCCTAAGCAAATTAATACAGCAACAGAGAAGCAAATACTACATGTTCTCACTTATAAGTGGAAGCTAAACATCGAGTACATATGGACACAAAGAAGGAAACAACAGACACCAGGGCCTACGTGACGGTGAAGGGAAGGAGGAGGGTGAGGAATAAAACATTACCTATCAGGTAGTATGCTTATTACCTGCGTGATGAAATAATCTGTACACCAAACCCCTGTGATGCACAATTTGCCCATGTAACAAACTTGCACATGTACTTCGTGAACCTAAAATAAAAGTTGGAAGGAAAAGAAAAACTCATTGTAAATACTCTGCCATCTATTTTTCCCATCCTTGGCCAAGGAATTTACGTAATTGGGAAGATTTGAGATTATCAAGGGAAAACCATTAAAATGTTGTCAATGTGGTCGTTTTATATGCACTGGCAGGGTATATTTGAGAACTGAGAGTCTATTTTTTTGCTATAATAGGAGGAATTTTAGCATGTACCTATCACAGGTGTTTCTAGCTCAGAGTATTGCTTCATTCTTGGCCAATAAATCAATATCGTTATATGGATACACAAAAAATCAACTGGAGTTATAAAAACAATTGTTAATAATACTGCATATTTTATGCCACTTTGTACTATTTTAAAGTGATTTCACATATTATCCTATTTTCTTCATTTGAAGTCATTCCACATTTTGAAAATGTTTTCTGAGTTCTGTACATTCTTATTATAAACAGTGTTTAAAGATGACCACAAAGTTCTAAGAGTGGGGAAATTTAGACATATCATTTCAAATAACATTTATTTGGTTTTTAAGTTAATGTTGCTGATAAGACTCTGCAATATAATAATTCAATGAATCCACAGTAATTTAACACCAGATAAAGAATTTATAATATTGTTCTTTCTGGGTTATTACATCAGCTTTTAAAGGTAAGTGGAGCATTGACACCTGAGGCTACAGCATTGATAATAACATTGTTATTGTAAAAGTCTCACTGCTGTTGTTTTAATTCTAAAATAAAATAAAGTTCAGTCTACCTTTCAATCAGGTGATTAACTTACTGGAGCTGCAATTGAGGTTTCCAGTTTCAAAAAGGTATGTGTCCCTGTAGGTATACTAACCCCTAACTTTTATAGATGTTCTAGGCATCAGATGCTTACTTGCGTTGTCTTTCCAGTAGTGCAATTTGTCCACACCTTCCTTGAGCATAAAAAAATGTTATTAAAAGTATTTATGTAAAGCATAGTTGTCCATTAAAAATAGACATATACATTAAATAAGGCTTGGAGATGATCTAAGAAATCTCCATGGTTTCATGGCAATATCAAAGTTGTAAAAGCAGCAAATTTCATCTAAGTTTCATTAAATGAAGAAATACTTTAGCCTGTTTGGAATCTTCTCTGTTATTTCATTGACAATCTTTTAAAATTTTTATTTCCATAGGGTTTTGGGGAACAGGTGGTATTTGGTTACATGAGTACGTTCTTTAATGATGATTTCTGAGATTTTGGTGCACCCATCACCCAAGCAGTATGCACTGAACTCAATCTGTAGTTATCCCTTAGCACTCTCTCACCCTTTCCCCCGAGTCCCCAAAGTCCATTGTATCATTCATATGCCTTTGCGTCTTCATAGGTTAGCTTCCAATTATGAGTGAGAACATACGATGTTTGATTTTTCCATTCCTGAGTTACTTCACTTAGAATAATAGTGTCCAGTTCCATGCAGGTTGCTGCAAATACCACTAATTTGTTACCATTTATGACTGAGTAATATTCCATCATATATATGTATACCACATTGTCTTTATCCACTCGTTGATTGATGGGCATTTGGGCTGCTTCCATATTTTTGCAGTTGCGAATTGCACTGCTATAAACATGCGTGTGCAAGTATCTTTTTCATATAATGACTTATTTTCCTCTGGATAGATACTCAGTAGTGGGATTACTGGGTCAAATGGTAGTTCTACTTTTAGTTCTTTAAGGAATCTTAAAGAACACTGTTCTCCATAATGGTTTTACTAGTTTACATTCCCGTCAGCAACATAGAAGTGTTTCCTTTTCACTGCGTCCATGCCAATATCTATTATTTTTAATTTTTTTTTTATTGTGGCCATTCTTGCAGGAGTAAAGTGGTATCACACTGTGATTTTGATTTGCATTTCCCTGATAATTAGTGATGTTGACCATTTTTTTCACATGTTTGTTGGCCATTTGTATATCTTCTTTTGACAGTTGTCTATTCATGTCCTTAGTCTTCTTTGATGGGATTGTTTTGTTTTTCTTGCTAATTTGTTTGAGTTCTTTGTAAATTCTGGATATTAGTCCTTTGCTGGATGTATAGATTGTGAAGATTTTCTCTCACTCTGTGAGTTGTCTGTTTATTCTGCTGTTTCTTTGGCTATGCAGAAGCTCTTTAGTTTAATTAAGTCTCATATATTTATCTTTGTATTTGTTGCATTTGCTTTTGGTTTCTTGGTCGTGAAGTCTTTGCCTGAGCCAGTGTCTAAAAGGGTTTTTCTGATTTTATCTTCTATAATTTGTATAGGCTCACGTCTTAAATTTAAGTTCTTGATCGATCTTGAGTTGATTTTTGTATAAAGTGAGAGATGAGGATCCAGGTTCATTCTCTTACATGTGGCTTGCCAATTATCCCAGCAACGTTTGTTGAATAGGGTGTCCTTTCCCCACTTTATGTTTTTTTTTTGCTTTGTCGAAGATCAGTCGGCTATAAGTATTTGGGTTTATTTCTGGGTTCTCTATGCTGTTCCATTGGTCTATGTGTCTATTTTTCTACTAGTACTATGCTGTTTTGGTGAATATGCCCTTATAGTATAGTTTGAAGTCAGGTAATGTGATGCCTCCAGCTTTGTTCTTTTTGCTTAGTCTTGGTTTGGCTATGTGGGCTCTTTTTTGGTTCTGTACGAATTTTAGGACTGTTTTTTCTAGTTCTTTTGTTACTTCTATTCAACATAGTATTGGAAGTCCTAGCCAGAGCAATCAGACAAGAGAAAGAAATAAAGGGCATCCAAATCGATAAAGAGAAAGTGCAACTGTCGCTGTTTGCAGATAATATGATTATATACCTAGAAAACTTTAAAGACTCCTCCAAAAAGCCCCTAGAACAGATAAATAAACTCAGCAAAGTTTCAGGATACAAAATTAATGTAAGCAAATCAGTAGTTCTGCTATACACCAACAGTGACCAAGCAGGTAATCAAATCAATAACTCAACCCCTTTTACAACAGCTGCAATAAATAAATAAATAAATAAATAAAACATGTGGGAATATACCTAACCAAGGAGGGGAAAGCCCTCTACAAGGAAAACTACAAAACAGTGCTGAAGGAAATCATAGATGACACAAAGAAATGGAAACCCATTCAATGCTCATGGGTGGGTAGAATCAATATTGTGAAAATGACCATACTGTCAAAAGCAATCTACAGATTCAATGCAATTTCCGTTGACAATCTTATCACCTCTTAAAAGCTGCTTCCAAAATTTCCTTCTATTATCTTGCTATTGCTCAAGTGATCAATACGTATTGCCTTTTTGCATGTTGATGTGCAAATTTAACAATTTTTAAAAATCTTCAACAAGACTAGTGAGATTCAGATTTATTATCTAAATAGCTCTAGCATACAAAGTTCTAACCATTTTTGACCAAAGGCCTAAATAATAGATTTTTATGTCTTCAGGTCAGAAATTCTAGGGGAGCTTGGTATAATATGTGACTCCCAGAAGAATGTGTTATTTGTGTCTGGAAAATTATTTTTGCCTTACCCTGTGTTTGCATTCATCATTGGTTTAAGAACTAGATGGATTTTGAAAACCAGGAAACTCTGGGATATAAGAGAAGAATAAAGAAAGGCAACATCTACAAGGCCCTGTAAATTACCTAGACATCTGATTGGATTCTTTATGCTTACTGTATCAGGGAGATGATGCCAGAAAGGAAGTGACACAGATATTTTCCAATTATATTATTTGTACCTTTTGACACATTGGTTGATAAGCTTCTAATATTTATAGAAAAATCTATTAAATCTTCACAAATATTTTTGTAAGATGTATTGGGTTTCTAAAAGTTTTCTATGGATATTATCAATCAGGGAATATTAAGTTAAAAAGAATCAGCTCCAGAAACAATCCTTGGGCATAAGGGGAACATCAAACTTCTTGTTAGGTGATCAGCTTTGTTCAAAGTATATTCTTTGCATATGGCATTTACATTTCAGATCATAGAGAAATTGGAGTTCTGACAATTGGCTAATAATTTCTAATATGTTTTGTTTAGATAAATTTGACCATGTATTAAAGATCATCCTACAGAGATGTAACAGTGTCACATTAATATTCTTATGCCTACTTCATAGTAAGGCAAATAAAATCTTCAGAATTGTTGCTGGCTGCCTAAACATGAGTTACTGTCTATTCATATTTTCTTTTTTCTTATTTATTACCTTTCTAGAAACTTGAGATTTTCATGTGATGCTTCTTTCTCTTTTTTTGTATGCCCTGAAGTATTTTGTGTAAAGCAATTAAAACAGTAATTTCAGTAACTAGTTTATGTCATGTACCAAATTCAAAAATGACAGCTAAGAATGAAATTTAGTTCTAGCAAGGAGGCTTTAATTAAAGGATCCTTGCATCTATTGAAGTGACTTCCTGCTAGTAATTCAACCATCTCTTGGTTCACTATTTCTGCAGTGTTCTGAAAATGAAGCTTCTCTACTTACTTTTTTTGTTGTGTTTCATAAGAATTGAAGAAGCACTCATAAGAAAGGGAAAGAGGGAAAGCAAATGGACCTAGGATATCATGCTTAAGTATATTCAAATATATACATGCGAGAGAGAAGGTTTGTAAAACAAAAATTGCAGAAAGTATATTTTTACTATTTGTTTAAAGAATAACCCATAAAAGAAGCTTTCTGAGATAAAGTTGAAAAATGCACATAGGGGCAGGTGGTGCCATTAGCCCTGCTGTTGGGACTGACAGATCAGTACTGAAGTGGCATCAGGGCAGGAAGGTATCAGCTTCAGTAATGGAGAGATGTCCAAAGGAAAGATTGCTCTATCACAGTGATGGGATCCTAGCATATTATAAATCGAAGCTTGTTCTTTCCTGCCACTGAGATGAGCAGCTCTTTCTCCTTTCCAGAATGAAATGTTGGACAGAGACAAGGAAAAGATGAAAACAAAAAAGTAGGAAAAAGTTTTTTCTCTTTAACATAAATCTCCCGGGAGAACAGACAGTGTAGTGCCAATCTCCATTTTAAACAGGAGGCGAAGAAAATGCTCCCTTTTGGCAATTTCTTCTCATCTTAGCATACAGAATACGTAAATTATGGTAATAGTTCTATATGTCTCTTGATATAACTTGGTTCTTATTGTTTTTTAAATTGGAACTATTAATAGATTTACACTTTTGGTTTGGAATGAAAGATATATTGAGCTGGGATGAGATTCAGTTAGAAGAAGGTGGAGTGTGTAGTAAAACCTGTACAACCTAGGTTTTGATTTCTGGCCAACTTGCTCTTACATATAACTCACTAGGCAATATTAGGCAAGATACTTTCCCTCTTTGAGTGTAGGTCTCCTGATCAGTGAACTGGAAGATGACATGTAAAAAGAACCTAGCACAGGACCGTGTCTGTAGTAAGTAGTTGAAAAATGTTAGTCTCTTCCTTCCGAGCAGTCTATGTTAACCTACGTGGCCAATATTTGTCTTTTACTGGAAATAAGTAAATGGGAACAAAATAACCTTTCTCTGATTATTTAAAAAATATTTTATTGCATTAAGATGATATTAGTGAAGTCCTATATAAATCACAAAGTTTGTAAATCTGATTGCATTTTAATAAACAAAACTAAAGGAAACACACATAATTCACACAAAAAATTTCCAATAAAATATATAGAGTAAATTAATAACATGGGAAGGGTTACAAATTTGTTATCATTTTAGCCACAGGTTGATTGAAGAAACTGCCCAAACCCCCACATGAAGATTATTGGCAAAGGTGGAAATGAGTACCACATTTTTCTTTCTTTCCATCCAGCACTCCAGCTTTAGGCTCATAAAATGTGTCACTGGGCAAGCTAAGTTAGCATAGGGATTTTTATTTTCTTAAAAAGGAATATAATAAAAAACAAAACTAGTGGGAAAAAAAGCACATGATGTGAAGTGAGGTACCTCTTTTAGGGAAACATATAGAACATCAGGGAAGATACTAATTGATCTATATATTAATTAATCATCATACTAGTCAGAAATAAAATAACAAATTTTATCTTCTGGAAGAGCAGCATGGTATTTCTCTACATACTCTATTTTGACCAAAATAGCAAAACATAACTTTCTTCTGAAGACAGACATGACACTGATGTCCAAGATGAGAATTATAATAAAAGAAAAATTTTCTCACAAAATAATGCATTGAATTAAGGAAGCAGTTCTCAAACTACCATCTTGGGTACTCCCAGAGGCCCCTGAGATGCTTTCAATAGTTCCATAAGTCCCTCCTTTTTCTTTTTCAAGTACACATGTGTGTGAGACTGAATTTTCTCCCTGTACTTCAACCAAAACATCATACTGCATCCGATTGAACGTAGAAGAGAATTCAGTTGTCTTTTGAATTTACAAAATATGTAAAACAGTGCCATTGTTGTCACTGAATATTGTTTTTGCTTATTTGTTTGTTTTCAAAAATAGTTACCTTGTCTTAAAATGTATTATTTATGTTAATAGATAATGGTTTTATTATTTTATTTTTAATGAATTGATAAATAAGATGGAAAACTGTCCTAAGACCAAAACCTTTGAGAACTGCCTATTTAAGGTATGAGACTTTTTGTGTTTAGAGATTAGATTTCCATCTCATTTTGTGTGTGTGTGTATATAGGTGTGTGTGTATATAGGTGTGTGTATATTCTGCTTATAAAAGTGAAATATAAGTCAGAAAACATTTGGGAATTAGTGTAAAGTCAAATATTAATCCCCTATATTCACATAATCCAAAGGTATTGCATTATCTTTCTTCATTTCTTCTATGTACACATCTACATATTTATTTAAACATTAGGATCATAAGTTTTATACGTTTCTGCATCTTTTTTTCACTTAACATTGTGTGATGAATACTTTTGTGATTTTTTAATAATCTTCAGAAATATGCTATTTAATGACTGTAATGATCCTTTATATAAAATCCTTAAGCACTCTGTTGATGGGCATATAAATTGTATTTTTAGGTGTTGTTAGTATCATCTTAAACATCATCACTTTTGTCATCATATTTAAACATTTGTTAGGCTCTTATTATGCTCTAGGCAATATGCTAAACTCATTATGTGCCTTATTGCATGTAACCTACTTTTGGAGTATCTTGCCATTTCCTCTAAGAAATGGTCTTCCTCTTTCTTACTCTTACATCCCTTCAATTATTTCTGTCATTGGATCTAGCTGACAGACCATATGGAACAGGGAGTGAGATATTTTGAACCAAGTCTTTATTTTTTTTTATTTAAAAAAATTTTTTTTGAGACAGGTGTGATCTTGGTTCACTGCAACCTCCAGCTCCTGGGCTCAAGCCATCCTCCTGCCTCAACCTCCTGAGTAGCTGGGGTCACAGGCCCATGCCACCATGCTAGTCTAATTTTTTTGTATTTTTGTAAAAATGGGGTTTTACTATATTTCCTAGGCTGGTCTCCAACTCCTGGGGTCAAGAGATCCTCCCACCTAGGCTTGCTAAAGTGCTAGGATTATAAGCGTGAGCCACCACACCCGGCCTCCAACTGTTGCTCTTAATATATAAGAAGCAAAGGAAAAAAAATGCCTGATTATTGCAGTCTAATTCATTCTAATAACAATAACTATATAAGAATATTGTCATTATGGTTTTATTTTTTCTGCTTTTGTTTGATATGGTCAGCTAAGATGCTTTCTCTTTCTTTTCTATTCAGGATTCTTGGGATGGTAGAATTTGCTCTAGTTAGTTTGGTTAGAATCACCACAGATATGGATACAGATTGGATAGAGGCTAGAGAGCCTTAAACTCAGACAAATTCTGCCTCACAGATATGCAATATACTAATTCCAGTCTGCTCCTTTAAGAATACATGTCATTGGTTATTAGGACAATCGGCAAGAGAATGTGGATAGCTCACTATAAACCATCCATAGGGATGGTTGTGTATAATGACATTTTGGCATATTGGACAAAAATATTTTTCAGAATAAAGAATTGAGTATTGATTTCCTCACCATCATACAATTCTTTTTAAGTTTTTTAAATCAGAAAGTTGTATATTTTTTAAGCTTGACTTTGCAGGTTAGGTTTTTTGAAAGTATTCAGGTATATTCTAAACTTCCCAGATGTGAGGAAATTGAAAGCACACAATGCTTACTGAAGTGTAAAACTCTGGGAAACAGTTTTCATTAGTTAAATTTAAAATCTGTTCTCTTTTACCCTTCGTAAATGTGACCAGTGAGTCAGATTGAATTAGTTAGCGAAGTCAGAGGCTAAGGGTCATTTTGCCTCTCATCTGCATGTACAATATCAATTGAAATAAGTGATTATTTTTCATTGCAATCAAGATTATTATCTATTGTAAGTATTTTAATACCATTTCCTATGGTTAAGTTACGCATTATGCTTTTTAAATCTAGTATCTTAGTGGAAACTCACGTTAGAAATATAGAAGCTAGCTGTGAGACTGTGTTCTTAAAACTAATGATCTAGATGCATGAAGGGATAAGAATACTTAGTTTAATACATTTTCCAGTGTATATATTTACGTGCCATCTTTAACTTCAAAGTTGTATTCTTTGAACAACTTGTTCTTTAGGAATGAAATAATTTTTCAGAAGGTACCCATGTTAGTGGTGGCAAGACCCATTAAATATTTGAATAGTGTTATTAGGTACATCATAAAAATACATGTAGAATTTGTCTATTTTAAGGTATTTAGCCATATGTCAAATATAAAATGTTACTAATGTGCTGAGTTGAGGAGACTTTGGTTAACTTTTGAGTAGGTTTTTATTGTCATGTAACCTTTTGGGATTCTTTCCTTTTCTTTAAGGAGACAAATGGACGATTGTAACATGAACATTTAAAAATGAAATGCTTGATGGAAACATGAATAAATGGAAACAGATTTGCCTGTCAAAAATTAAATAGCAATATTCTTTGATTAATATCAAAATCTAATCTAAAATAGTTTTAGCCATTTCATGCAGGTGACATCTGTGCTTAAATATAATTTTCTCTCCCTGTTCTGGCATGACTGTTAATTACTTACTCAATGTAGTTCAACATTTAGTTAATAAATATGTCAAGCTTTTTCCTTAGTGTTCTTTTTGCAGAGTTGTGAATTTGCAATTAGTTTTAGATTTACAACATGGTGACAGACAGTGCTGTATAAATAGAGGTTAAACACACAATTTACATATTAATTTCATGATTCATTTATTCAGTTATTTATGGGGATATAGATTGTTTTTAATGTCTGTCCTGTAGTTGTTTCAGGCAAGACAAAAGGAATCACTATAGTAGCAGAGAAGTGATGGTGTCTGTATTGAACTACAGGGTGTTGAGGGGAAAATAAGAAAGGTTCGGAAACACAATGATTCATTACCTTTAATACTCTCCGAGAGGCAAGTGAAAAGTAATAATTGATTTTTAAGAAGATTGCATGTGATAATTCTAAAAGTAGGGGAGGAGATAAATTAACCAGCTAGCATAGTGTCTTGCACATAGTAGGAACTAAAATGTTTGTTAAATTGAAGTGAGTTGAAGTTGAGGATCATAATACATTTTTAAGACTGGATAAAACTTAAATTAAACTTTGAGAATCTTTAAACAAATCTTTTTTAGCTGACTTCTGTTAATTGGCCTTGTTTCCTCATGACAGGTGCCCTCATATTTTTAAAATCCTCTTCTTATCCATTATCTATGTAGATTTATTAGATATTCTTGGCCATATTGATGCAATGTCAAACATAGGTTGCAATAAGGAGATTTTCTTACTGCTTATTTTTTTTTTTTAGAAATATCGATATGTCTGAATGATGAAAATAGGCTATGTTATATAATGAAATGAAAACCTGTCAAGTTTGTAGTGGACATAGATCTGCTTTCAAGATATTTCAAAAAATTCTATTTAAGATAGGTAAACATTGTCTATACTCCTTTTTTGCAATATCGAACTTATGACTAATTAACTTATGGATTTAATCCATAAGTTTAAACCAGATAAAACTTACTAGATACAGTAATATTCCTGAAGCAACTTGTGGTCCTCAAACTGACTTCATGTTGCGCCTGTAAATGGCAACAGCAGTTATTGTGGAGAATACTTAACTTAGTGCTGGGAGATTGACCTTGTTTTCTTCTTGAGAAGATCATGCCCTACAAATTTGATATTCTCAATAACCTCCTCTATGAAGAGGTACAAATGTACCTTCTTTTGACAGTTCAGCAAGGACTGTGGATTACTTTCACAGGCCCCTGAGCTAGGTTCTCTGAATAGGTAAAGTACTTTGGGGACATCTTTGTATTACCTATGTACTTTTTCAAGCCACTAGAGTTAGCAATTAGTGCAAGAACCAGAATTTTTTAACTTAAATTCTAGTGACTGGAAATCATACCAAACCCCAGGAACTGTAAGTTTAATTTAATAAATCTGTACAATATGCATTTGTTTAATCCCTACTT
Source organism: Theropithecus gelada (assembly GCF_003255815.1). Classification (NCBI taxonomy): domain Eukaryota; kingdom Metazoa; phylum Chordata; class Mammalia; order Primates; family Cercopithecidae; genus Theropithecus; species Theropithecus gelada. Next base: position 67,758,035 of record NC_037689.1, on the reverse strand, counting down.
TATTACAAGTCCTCTTACTTACTTGCCAAGTCCTTTTTACAAAATCCAAAGATCTCATTTAATCCTTATATACCCCATCAATAGGGCATGATTAAATCTATTTTGCAAATGCAAAATCTGAGCCTCTGGGAGGCTACATGATTTGCTCTGGAGACAATTTTTTAAGGATTGGAACTCAAATGGGTCTGGCTCCAAGGAGTTACTTTTTCTTTCACATCACGGTGTCTCCTATTAAGGGATGGAGTTAATGTGTTTGCAGAGGCACGTAAAGTATCCCAAAAAGTAAAATTGGAGGGTCTAATCCAGGATGCTCCATCTTAAACCTTGGCAACGTTGGTTCAACTCTTACTTAACGTTGCCCAGTCTAAATGATGCTTCCAGTAATTTTAGCAATTTTAATTAAGTCAACAGAGTTGATTACTTCCATTGCCTGCATTGCCTTTTTGCAGTGGTTCAAATCCAGCTATTTCACATGTTCAGAGCTCCCAAGTGCTTCAGAAAAGTTCTAGGAGCTAAAGAGTTAAATGACTGGTGAGTAAATCTTCACACTTTTTCACACTTCTTTACTCAGTGGTGTCTCAGCATTTTTCTTGAATGCAGCAGTTTCTTATAATTTTACTAGAAATATTAAAACATGTTTCCAGTGAAGGTAGTATGCAAATTCACGACATGCATTGGATCCCTGAGGTAATCTAATGATATAATGCAGGGAGATTTAGTGAAAAATAAAGTCGTAGCACCAAAACAATTGGTAGTAAAGCTAACAGAAAATTTCAAAAGTCAGTTCTTTAGTTCCTCTTCCCTGATGGCTCTTATCCTCTTCCTTTTTGACTCCATTTTCTACTGCCTTGCTGCTTTCCAAAGAGTGAGGCAGGGATTAAGGCTTGATTTTATCTGGAGACATCTTCTAACCATTTAAAACTCACAGTGAAAATGTAATGGACTTAAAACTGCCAAAAATGATTGACTAGGAGTGAAAGATGAAGAGGAATTTCTAGGAGGAAAAATGTTAGTGGAGTACATTTCATTCTGTGGCCCATACTTGAAATTATAACCGTCCCCACTTGCTGAGCACCTAATAGGAACTTTCCAAGTTGAGCAAATAGAGGTCAATAAAATAAGCTCCTTCCCCTTTAATAAAAGTTAGCTTGTTATAGCCTTCTGCACTGTGAGCTGTCTTTTCAGCCAATGATTAATGCCACCTAGAGCTTGCGTATGGATGAAAGTTGAAGTAGGGTGAGTGAAGTGATTATTTTCAACAGTAGATTACCTAGAAAAAGACAATTTAATGTATGAACAGGTGGGTTCATTTTTGGCCAGATTTCAAATATGGTCTCAAAAATAAACACTTGAGGCCAGGCACAGTGACTCACACCAGTAATCCCAGGACTTTGGGATGCTGAGGTGGGAGGATTGCTTGAGGCCAGGAGTTTGAAACAGGCCTGTTCAACATGGCAAGATCCCATCTCTATAAAAGAAAAAACGTATACTAGCTGGGCCTGGTGGCATCCCTCTGTAGTTCCAGCTCCTCGGGAGGCTGAGACAGAGGATTCCTTGATCCCAGGAATCTGAGGCTTCCATGAGCCATGATTCTGCCACTGCACCCCAGCCTAGGCAATAGAGGGAGACCCTGTCTCAAAACAAAACAAAATAAACAAACAGAAAAATAAACACTTGAAAGCTAAGGACAGGAGAGGGTGCTGAAGCTTACATAGTCTTCTCCCATATAGATCCACAAAACTGAATCAGTTGCATTTCCATTTATTTAAATAATTTGCATATGTCAGCAGTGTATTCTTATCTTGGTTTGTAGATGAGTTTCTCTTTTCTTACTGGACATAAAGTTAAATCTCACTTTTAAATCCCTTGAATTTGAAATGTGATGAACAGATGACTACAGGGAGCAGGTGTCAAACAATATTTAAATGACATTTTCAACAAAATAAATGTTTGAACCACCCTGTCACATTGGTGATAGAATAATCTGCTCCAAAAAAAAAAAAAAAAATGCCATTCATTGTATGCCGCCTCTGACATTTGTTCTTCAGGAATTACCTACAGTTTATCTTCTGAGCTGGAGCCTTTTATCAGCAAAGCAGTTGAACTACAGTGTAAAAAATGGTAATTGAGTATTTTATCAAATGCTTCTAACAAAATGGACTTTGCAACTTGCACATGAAAATTAAAACCATTGGTTGCAGGGATGAACAAATTGGAATGATTCATTATCTGAAATATCAATATGTCATTGTTCAGAAATAAAAAGAAACAAACAATCTCAGTCTCCCTCCACATTAAAACTCCCCCCATCCCATTCCCAGACATATGCACTGAAAGCACTCTTAGCTGCAGCCAAAGCAGTGGAAGGTAAGTACATTTTAATTCTTTGTGCTAGCAAAACCGCTAAAGAAAAAGGAGAAAAAAGCATCATCATAATAGACCAGCTGCTTCAGGACATTATGTAAGGAAAAGAGACAGTAATAAAAGAACCATGTCAAAAGAAAGCAGCTATGAATGTGTACTTCAGTGCTGGTGATTGCAGAAGGAGGATTAAATATAATATATGGGGCAATTTAGAAAAGTGAATTTGCTGCTTATGTTTATCACCTAAGTAACCAATGCGTTTAAAATGGGCTTTATCTAACTTATGTAACATAGCTTTAACAAATGGTATTAGAAGAACAGCATTGCAGATTAATTATTTAAATTTTGCATTTATTTAAATGCACCATATGTGTGAATTCAGGTTGGAAACATGAAGTAGATCAACAACATGAGTGGGAGTGGATGTGTTTTTTCTTGAATTTTATTGAATATTAAGGTTTTTATTTTTAAAGAAAAAGGTCAGAAATAAAATGTGTAAGAGAAAAACCCTTTTTGTGATTGTTCAAGCTGCTTTTAAAAATGGTGTCTTGACTTTGGGGATGTCATTGAATAAGAATGTTTAACTTCCTTCCAGGCTGCCAGCAGGATGCCATTGTCTGTGCTGTTCTTCTCTGTGTGAATCTAAGAGTTTACTTCTCTCACCCATGAGCACCCATGACTATTCACTAAGTACAAATCAAATGGGTTTACATCAGGTAGAAACCTAGACTGGGACCTTTTTTAAGGCATGCAGAAAACAATTAGGTATACCTCTTTAAGACTGGATAAAAGGGAGCTTTATTTTCTTCCCTCATTTCCCTAAAACTTCCATCTCCTTTAGATCTTCTGGATATAAAATTCAAGAGGCAATTGATTGTTAGTTACATGCCAATTGTAGTATAATTTTATGAAGAAGTCATAGGTAGTTGAGTAATATTTTTAAAAACCTGAGGAATCTTCTTCTACTTTCCTTTTTAGCCACATGATTTTCTGTCTATAATTTATGTATAATGCATGCTTAAAATATTTCTCTGAATTAGTTATTGCAAGCAACTTGAAAAACTGGATTTATCTAGAGGGTTGTGTCTAGGTTTGAGCAAAACTAACAAATTTGTAGGAAAAAAACAAAAGGTAAAATCAAATTACTGACTTGCACTTGGGAGAGAACGTTCTGAATTAATGAAAAGTTTGACAGGATATTTTTTAAAGTTATAATTTTTCATGTACATTTAGTAACTTGAATTGCTCTTTTCTGGCAGCTGTCAGAAACTATTTTAATGAACACATACATGCATACACTTATTGTGGGAAAGTTTTTAAGTAGCCTTTTCTCTCAGATAAGTTAAGCCAGCTCAATTACCAGTTTATTTACATGTTTAATAATGTTTGCAAACTCATTTTTAATAGATAGTATAAAGATATTCAAAATTAGTATCTGTGAAACTGTAGGGTTGTATCCTTTATACTAAAAGGCTGATATCTTTACTAGTTCTGCCCAATACAGGTTAAATGGGTAGTTCAATCTCATGACTTTTTAAAAACCTAAAGATGTTACAAAACTGTTGTCTTATAATTGAACCAACTCTGTTACTTACTACATGTGTCTGTCTGTGTGAAAAGGCAAAATCTTTCCCAATACTTCTATTTTTGTATTATAAACAGTATTATTGAAAGAGAGGCATGGTCGTGTTATGAAAGAACTGATGGGCTTAGGCTCCTTTTTCACAGCTCATGGCACTGTGCTATATAGACTTGTCCCTCACTGTGAAGGCCAATCAATTGATTTCTTTTGGATTGAAAAAAAATAATTCCCAAGTTCTCAGGTCTCTGTGGAAAACATCCTTTATCATTTTTGTTGAAGTACAAACCTAGGGGTAGGATAACAAGAGGACTATAATTAACATCTTCAGCCCTAAAGATGCATGGGCAGTTGGGAGGGGTTCATGATCTCCGTGGCCATTAGATTCAAAGCCATCTTACAAGTTCTAACCATAAGCTCAGCATTGAAATATACAGAAAATCGGTGCATACTATGAAGAGTGGATATGGCAGTTCCTTGTACTTCCAAGGTTTAATAGAAGCAGTTCTTTTTATAAATGAATACATATAGTTGATATTATTGCGGGACAGATGAGTGGCGAAACAAGATTCTCCCAGTCTTCCTGGAGTGTAAGTGATCTTCTCTTAAGGAAGCATATATATTTAACTCCAATAGTACACATTATATTATATTCCTAAAAGACTAACATCACCCCTTGTATTCTAAAAGGCTTGTTGTCACCTTTTTTTCCCCTTTCAGTGCTGACCAATTCTTATAGAGCACAGGTAAAGGGTGAAAGTTTTAAAAAACAGAAAACATTATTTATTTTTATTCTTTAGTGATTAGTTTTTCTTTTTCATTTGTCCTTGAATCATAATCCCAGTGACTTTATATTTTAGTTTTTCAAGAAGTACTATTTGAATAAAGGAAACCTGGTGGGCATACATTATCTTTGAATAAACATTTTGAATATTTGCACATACTATAAAATCAGAGAATATTAATTGTGCCTATTTCTTCTTGCATCTTGTGAAAGAGTTGGTGCCTGTTAAAGTATATTCCATAGATGCTAAGATCACAGGAAAAAAGACATGCATTTTATTCTCTTAAGGTGAAACTTTTGTGGAGGAGAGATTTCTGCAAAAAGGGAGGCAAGGGTGGAGATTGGAATGGACACATGCCTGGGATATGGCAGAGCTACCTATAAAATACACATAAATAACATCACATCTGTGTATTATGTAGATAGTATTATTAGTTATAGGTATGATCATGTTATTTATGTGTGTAATACAGATAATATGTGTGTGCATGTGTGTATGTGTGTGTGTATGTGTATATATGATTTGTGCCTTTAGGAGTAGGCGAAGAGGCTACTTTTTTACTCTGTAAAACTGAAGGAATTTCAACCAACAAAATGAGCTTGTTCATAACTACTTGAATTTAGAGAAAAAACAGTGGTTTTCAACCTTTATCATGCCTCGGAATCCCCTCAAGGGTTTGTTAAAACACAGATTGCTTGACCCCACCCCCAAAGTTTCTGATTTGCTAGGTGTGGGATAGGAGTGAGACTCTGGATTTCTAACAAGTTCCCAGGCAATGTCCATGCTGCTTATCCAGAGACCACACAGAGAAACACTGTTTTAGAATCAATCTATTATATTTCACTTTCATATTCAGTTTACCTGAACTGTGCTGGAAACATGGGTGTCATACAACTGTAGTTAACAATATGATTTAAAACAATAAGTTCCTGAGCTTTAGTTTCCTTATCTGTAGAATGAAGAAATTAGACTTGCATAATTTTGAAGGCCACTGCAAAACTGACATTCTAAAAACATTATAAGATAGTGGCAATTGATACTGTCAAACTATATAGTTTTATCTATTCCGTGTCTTCATGCAAAGTTTCATGCAACATATTGCATGAAAATTTGTAGCTTGATTTGGAGGCAGCATAATCTAATAGTTTGTAGGTTCTTGAATCAGACTGCCCGGTTTTGAGTGTTACCTTTGCAGATAACTATGAGTGTGACTTTGAACATGTTACTTAACTTCTCTGGGCCTCGGTTTTCTTAACATGTTATATGGTCCCTTCCTTGTGGAGTTATGAAAAATAAGTTATACTACACATTAGAAGTGTATAAAACATGTCCCTGCTCCATAGTAGTGCCATGTAACTATCAGTTATTAATACTATTTGTTAATTATGTACATTTATCTTTTTGAAATGTTTTATAGAATATTGAACTATTGTCTTTGATAGTTAATATATTTTATGGATAAAAAAATAATTCAGATGGTCTGAGATCGTCATACTGATTCATGTCAGAATACTTTTGAAATTATATTTGCTCAATGTTTGAAGCCAGATTTAAATCCATTTAATCAAATTATTTGATTATCTTTAAATTGACAAATGATCATGAGTTTACACCAACGACTAGCTGTGCTGTTGATTTGTAAGAGTTGAAATGAATACGTCATTCATTACTGTGGATGAAGTCTTCTGTGTACAGATGTACACGTATGCAATTATCTGAATATTTAACATCTAAATGTTAAAAAGTATTGCTTACGTGCTAGAAAATAGAGATTAGTGAGCATAGCCTTATTTTTTGGAAGCTACTATAGTGATGAGAAAAATGTTCATATAGAAATATGTGAATATAACAATCTATATAAATATGAATAAGCATCTGAGGATGGTCTTGATTCTTTAAATATTTATTTTGTGTTTATGGAATTTTATGTTTGGGAGATTTTACACACAAAATCTGAAAATTCGAATTCTGGAAATTTCAAAAGCTATTGATTTGTCCTGCGCTTTTTCATTCATGTTATCTTTAGTTTCTTGAAAATCAGTACCTAATATAAAGACTAATGATTTAAATGTCTCTCAAAGATGGATTTGTAGGTCTTTGCATGGGCCAGCAGTCTGTGTGTCTTTGGTCAGTTCATTTCATCTTTTAGAGCCCTCAGTTCCCTCATTTGTAAAACGATGTGGTCAGCATCAATGGTTTTAAGGTCCTTCTTAGCCATAATATTCTATGATTCCTATACTATTAATACTGTAAGAAAGTAATCACAGTAATATGACAAATAGAAATTATTCATGCTTCATTGTCTGCATGTTTTAAAATCAATCCTGGCTTAGGCTTAGTGTCCCTCCCACCCCATTTTCTGATATTAAATGTTATACTTCCATTCATTATAGACCTAAATCTCACTATACATTGGCTGCATGGGTCATATAGATAAAAGAACTTCTCATTACATAAATGGCATAAACATCAGTCTGCCTAGCTAAATTCTGACATCAAAAAATTCTGACACCAAAATTTCTGTTACTATGTGCTAGTTATTTTATGTCTATGTGTTTGTAATTGAGAGAACAGCAGCAGATGAGAAAAATTGTCAGGAAAGAAAAAAGATCACTAGAAAACCTAAGAAAAAAATTTCCTTCAAGGAGTTTAGTGATTTCAACTTTGTGTGTGAAAAGAGCTAGGTTAAATTCATTTTATTATATGGCAAAGTGCCATAATATAACAGGCTTCCTTAATTGTTTAATTCATGTAATGAAAAAATAACAGTCTCAAATTCCTTGTGTTCTTTGGGAAAAAGTAATCATAGTAAATAATAGTTAACATTCATTGAGTGCTTACTATGTGCCAGGAATTCTTCTAAGTCCTTTGTACCTATTAACTCATTTAAGCCTCCCAACAAATTTTGAGCTAGGTCTCAAAATCATCTCCATTTTTCAGATGAAGCACAGAAACACAAAGCAACTTAACCAATGCCACATGGGAGATCAAAAGTGAATCTTAAAATTTTTTTTTTCATTCATTAAAAACTTATTTTATTTTATTTTATTTTATTTTTTTGAGATGGAGTCCCGCTCTGTCACCTAGGCTGGAGTGCAGTGGTGAGATCTCAGCTCACGGCAATCTCTGCCTCCCAGGTTCAAGCGATTGTCGTGCCTCACTCTCCCAAGTAGCTGGGATTACAGGAGGCACCACCACGCCCAGATAATTTTTGTATTTTCACTCGAGACAGGGTTTCACCATGTTGGCCAGGCTGGTCTCGAACTCCTGACCTCAAGCTATCTGCTTGCCTCAACCTCCCAAAGTGGTGGGATTACAAGTGTGACCCACCGAGCCTGGACAATTTATTTTAATTTTTGTGGGTACATAGTAGTGTATATATTTATGGGGTGCATGAGATGGTTTGATACAGGCATGCGATCTATAATAATCACATCTTATAAAATGAAGTATCCATCCCCTCAAGAATTTATCCTTTGTGTTACAAACAGTCTAGTTACCCTCTTTTAGTTATTTTAAAATGTACAATTAAGTTACTGTTGACTATAGTCACCCTGTTGTGCTATCAAATACTAGGTGTTATTCATTCTTTCTAACTATTTTTTTTGTACCTATGAACCATCCCTATCTACCCCTCCCTGCTCCCCAACTACCCTTCTCAGCCTCTGGTAGCCAGCCTACTCTCTATGTTCATGAGATCAATTGTTTTGATTTTTAAATCCCACAAATATGTGAGAACATGTGATGTTCTCAATGTTTGTCTTTCTGTGCCTGGCTTATTTCATTTAGCGTAATGAACTCCAGTATTATCCCATGTTGTTGCAAATGACAAAATCTCTTTATTTTTTGTAGCTGGATAGAACTCCTTTATGTATATGTACCACATTTTCCAACTTTCTAAGAACCTGTTGATGACAACTTTGAGGACTTACTCTATAAGTGTTGCTGAAGGCGCTTTAGCCTACTAACATATTGGGCTTGAGCTTTTCACAGCTAAATTCTACACATCACATAAAGGGACAGTCCACTGGCTTGTATTTTAGTGACTCAGGTAGAAGTATAACAATTTTTTAAAGTGCACGATCTGATAATACAGGTAATCAAATTTCACACTTAAGAGAATATGCTGTTCTTCAAGGGCAGGGAGGAAATTTTCTGAAGAAGTCGTATAAAGAACTCAACAATTGACTAGGTATATCATTATTATTATTTTAACCTCCATTCCTGGGATCTGGCATGTCCTTTTACCAAAGGCAGGGCTGAAACTTAGAAGTATATTACAATGAAACAAATATTACATAGAAATGACATGTTAGAACCTACTTTTGCTCTCTAATGAGGTTCTTTGAGATTTGTCATTTTGTGTTAAAAAGTACTCTGAGGCTTTTAGGGCGTTGCTGTTTGGTTTTATATATTCACTATTATTGTCAATAAGGATAACATTTTTAAGCTAATAAGATGACTGGTTCGAAGTATAAGGCTTTCAGAAAAGTGAATAGAAAACAATTCTTCACCCACTCCTCAAAGCAGGAAACAAACTAAGATAACATTCATATTTTAATTATGTATTTTTTTCCTAAAGAGTTAACCACCTTTTACATGTATTTTGTCATTCGGATGATTTTTCAATTGGGTTGACTTGGCTTGGGGGTGGGGATACATACAGATTGTAGAAATCCACGTTTCCAAATGGTTGTGTTTTGGTCAGAGTAAAGTTGAGTGACTTGCTGAGCTTTGAAGGCAGATATTGGAACCTAGTTCTCCTGATTCCTAAGCAAATACTCTGTTCTTTGGACTTTGACACAAAATATGACTTTGAATGGTAATGCCTTTGTTTCTACACTGATATTAAATATAGAAAAGAGACAACACATAGATTGCTTTTTGAGACTATAGCAGGGAACTTCTGAGAATGGAACAAGTGGAAGGGAAAATAAGGCAATGGCCATCAAGTACATTTCTCCATACACACACTTGAGAATAGCTCACGCTCTACAAAAGACTTATGAGTCAAGTGTAGTATTTCAGCACCTTTAGACGTCACTTGGATGAAAAGATATGGTTAGATAGAGGAGGGATTTGTTTCATGCCAGACTTTTTATAAGCTTTATGAGGTTAATTCCTCAATAGTCATTGATTTGGATGCTTCAAAGTCACAAGCAGGTTATCAAAACCTTCCACCCTTTATATTTTCTACAGATCTTAGAAATTTTTCTTTTAATTTACTTATAATTGCTCTTGCCAAATGCATTGTTGTATTTGGATAATGGAAAGACAGGGTGTAGACTTAATATAAAATATTGTGTCTCCATCTGGTTTCAGAGTGTACAGATTGCGTCTGTGTTTCACTTTATTATGTGAGTGAATGCAGATATTCTTTTCTGGCTGCTGGTGGGTCCCCAGTAGAGGGAGAAATCACTTCTTTTTAAAAGAAAATAAATTAATATTTAGATAGACATCTGTAATATCTTTCATTTAAATCCATCAGTTAATTAACTGTATCTTGGTTGTCGACTATGTGGCCACCCTATACAAGATATTGTATGGGAAATTTCTAAGAAATATAAGACATTTTGGCACTTACAGAACTCATAGTCTTTTGTAAGAGTCAAGATGTACAAAAAAAATAGAGTACACAGCAACTCTATAACAAATAAGTGCCAAATAATGTACTATAGAGAACAAGTGCTACAGGAAGTCGGAGAAAGATTGATAAAAGAGAGGACCATTAAGGCTCTTCAAGAATTAGCTTGTTTGACTCTCTGACAATGTTAATGCTGTTGTTTCAGCCTTATAGGGCAGCCCCTCAGTGTTCCCTGCTTAAATTTCTATTTGAAATATTTCAAGGCAAATTCAAATTCCATCTTTTCCATGAATCCACATAGTCAGATTTGATTTTTCCTTTTCTGTATACAGAATATTATAATACAATTTTTTCTACAATATATTTGCCTTTAGTTTCTATCGCAATACTTTGCTCATAGCAGAATTTCAATAAATGTTATATTCGATGGAACTATTAAAGATGAGAATTGTAAAGAAGTTGAGACATGAAAGATGAGTAGGAATTGGTTGAGCAGGGAGAAGTAAGGAACACAGCCATGGGGGTGCAAATGAATTTGGTGATGGTAGAAGCAGTAAGGAACAAACACTACATTCCAAAATGTACATTTTGATTTGGGTCTAATAAAAGCATTTTTAAACTTTCCATTCTACTCCCAGAATCAAGAAATTTTAATGCCAGAGCTAAAATAGGTTACCTTAACTTTTATGATGCCCTTGTTAAAATAGTTTTATAAAAGGATCAGTGTATTTCCAACTTTTCTTCCTCAAATAATGCCTACTACACTAAATATATTTTTTGATCTGTACAAATTTGTAGGGTACAAGTGCAATTTTGTTATATGCATAGATTGTGTAGTGGTGAAGTGAGGGCATTTAGGGTATCCATCACCTCAATAATGTACATTGTACCCATTAAGTAATTTCTCATCCCTCACCCCCTGCCCAGCTCCCCATGCTTCCCAGTCTCCAGTGTTCATTATTCCATACTTTGTGGCCATGTTTACACATTATGTAGCTCTCACTTATGTGAGAACATGTGGTATTTGACTTTCTATTTTTGAGTTGTTTCACTTAGGATAATGGCCTCCAGTTCCATCCATGTTGCTGCAAAACACATGATTTCATTCTTTTTAATGGCTGAATAGTATTCCTTTGAGTGTGTGTGTGTGTGTGTGTGTGTATGTGTGTATAACATTTTTGTTATCTAATTACTTGTTGATGGATGCTTTGGTTGATTTCATATCTTTGCTATTGTGAATAGTGCTGTAAATATACGATTTTAACAGAGGGAATTTTGAGAAAAATGAGAAAAATGTCAAGATAACAAAATTTAACTTGGATTCAGAGAGAACTAAAGGGTAGCAGTGCCTCACACTCCCTGCAAGTAGCTAGAGTTTACAGGTAAGACAACAGCAGCAACAGCAGCAGCACCAACGATGAGAAAAATAGCTTTGTATAAAAAACAACCATGAAGAAAACATCTTTGTGTGAGCATTACTAAGATAATTTTAGATTGGAGTAGATTGGACACCTGATGAAAGGAATAGAGAGGTCTCTAGTTCTTTCTGAGGAAAAGTAAAAATTTCAAAACTAGTCACATTGAGGAGGGACTAAGGTTACATTCCTGTTGATTTGAATTGTATGGATCAATTTAGAAGTCAGCTCAGGTGAGGTGGTCTACGTCAGAGAAAACAAGTCCCTATAAAGGTTTACTTGATGATTCCATATAATAAGATTAGTTGAAAATTGTTTTTTTAATGAAGAAAATATTTCTCTAACATTTTAAATACTATCAGATCTCTCAATGGGATAATGTAGCTTTTAATCAATATACCAGCAAATCGGTGGCCCTCTTGGTTTATGTTGTATCTGTTGACTGCATTGTAGTTATATTTTTGGGAGGAAGGAAATCTAAAGATTTTTAATGCTGATAGGACCACCAAAGAGATTTCCCTTCTTCCCAAGTTGTTTCCTTCCTTTGTAAGAAAGATGACAACCAAATGGGAGACATGCAAATGACCCCATGCCACTCAATAGACAAACCAATTATATGATAATAGTTTTTTTGAAATGTATTCATGTTTCTGTTTCCATTCATAGACCTCTTTGTAGTACCCCAGTTTTCTATATGTACATTTCACAAGAACAAAATTGTAGAAATAAAAAATTATGTATTTTTTACCATGAATAATTAGATGTTTGTTCCCAGAAGTCCCTATTTATCTTTAATGTTCAATTTACTCTATGCATTAATTTACTATTTGTTTATTTTAAACTGAGCCTTTTTCCTATGAAATCTCACACTTTATTTGAATAGGATGTCCAGCCAGTTTTCTTAGGATTTGCATGACTTACTGGTTGTTAATTATATTTTAATTGAATCTTTCTGACCTACGTTTAGCACACTTGCATTGTTACATATTTAGTAATGCTTTACTTAGTCTTCTGAAAGAGTACATCTATTCCCCTGGTTCCTAACAAGAATGCAGACTATGACTAATTGGGGTAAAAAAAAAGTTTCCTTTCAAGCAAATATTCCATCAGACAAAATGAAAAAATTATTAAAAAGAGTTTCAGCATATTACCACCTACATTTTCTCCAGATAAACAAATGTGGTTTGATATAAATGTAGTCAATATGGGATATGATGATTTTTGAGAGATCTATAGCATTACGGTTTTGTGGGGAATAAAAATCATTCACCAGAAAACAAACCAGGCTCTTGATATTAGTAACTTTTCAGAAAATAAACAATACTTTGCTTTTCCAAATTTTATCATTCTGGTCTAATGGGATTACACCCCAATTCACATTTAAGAGCAAACCAGTGGATCACAGAAATAATATGCTTGTTCCTTTAGAATTTATTTGAACGTTCAGAGTACTTTCTATGATCTTTACAGAATGTGCATTTTAAATGTAGATATCCTATTTAGATATTTTTATATTTTTCCTTTAGGGAACATTATTTGCATGCATTCGGTGCTTGAAGTTTCAAGGTCAGCATTTCGTGCACTGTTGTAATAGTCCCAACAGAAAGATAAATATATATTGACTGAGGCTGGAGTTCTAGTTCTTTCAGTTGCTGAAGGTCAACAGTCCCTTTGAGATACTCTCCAACCTTCAAATATCTATAGGTTAAATTACTGATGAATCACTGCACTCTTCTAAATGCAGGAAGCCGACATTGTACTGGGAGACAGACCTATGTATTGTGTGTTTTGACTGTTGTAATTTTGAACAAGATAGGAAGCAATTTCAATCCAGGCCTGGTTCCAAAACTTTATGAAAATGATTGCAAAACTGACCACTGAGGCTGAATATTACTAGCCAAAAAGATTTAGGGGCATCATTACTTTGGTAGATTTAAGTTGTAACTTTGTCATAGGATTTATTTAGAATGAGCTAATAACGTTAAAGTCTAAAGTATGTTAACAATTAAATTATTTAGATAGTGAAGGCATGTTTGATACAATTGGGAGTGTTGGAGGAAGAATTAATGAAAACAGTGAATAACAATAAAAAAGGTCACTATAAAGTTATCTTCAATGAATACAAAACGATTTGAAGCTTGAGGAAATCACATGGCCCAGGGTATTGAAAGTAGCATAGCAAAACATAGTGAAAGTAAATGAGACACTTGACTTTTGCACATTTCCACCGGCATATTTTAGAGAATATGATCCCTGCAAGCCAGGGTTAAGAGAACTAAATGAACTAAATAGGCAGAATGAAAGAGAATGTATTGCAACAGCTGCTTAATTATTTTCTCCTGTTTTACATATAATGAAGCAATATGCTACAAGGGATTTATACCACAAACTTTATTATAAAACTTAGAACTTCTTTTTAATTCAGTAAAATTTAAATTACAGAAAGTTAATTCCATAACTATGTTCAGCTATTTTTCTTTCAAAAATGAATTCATGTACAGGGAATTACATTTTGATTATTGTTTGATACTGATTTAGAATCATTTAAATTGAAATTTTGTTTTTTTAACCTTTAAAGCTTTTAATTTTATTTTTTGTGGGTACATAGTAGGTATATATATTTATGAGCTACATTAGATGTTTTGATCCAGGCATACAATGTGAAATAAGCACATCATGGAGAATGAGGTGTCCATCCCCTCAAGCACTTAATCTTTCAGTTTTAAACAATTGAATCACTCTCTTTAAGTTATTTAAATATGTACAGTTAATTTATTATTGACTCTAGCCACCCTGTTGTGCTATCAAATAGAAGGTCTTATTCATTCTTTCTATATCTTTTGTACCCATTAACTGTCGCCACATCCCCCTTACTCTCCCACTACCCTTCCTGGCATCTGGAAACCGTCCTTCTACTCTCTGTATTCGTGAGTTCAATTGTTTTTATTTTTAGATCCCACAAATAAGTGAGAACATGCGATGTTTGTCCTTCTGTGCCTGGCTTATTTCACTTAACATAAAGATCTGCAGTTCCATCCATGTTGTTGCAAATGACAGGCTCTCTTATTCATTTTTATTGCTGAATACTATTCCATTAGTATATATGTACCACATTTTCTTTATTCATTCATCTCTTGATGGACACTTAGGTTGATTCCAAATATTAGCTGTTGTAAAGAGTGCTGCAACAAACACAGGAGTGCATATATCTCTTTGATATACTGATTTCCTTTCTTTTGGGTACATACCCAGCAGTGAGATTGCTGGATCATATGGTAGCTTAAACTGTTCTCCATAGTGGTTGTACTAATTTACATTCCCACCAACAGTGTACGAGGGTTCCCTTTTTTCCATATCCTCACTAGCATTCGTTATTGCCTGTCTTTTGAATATAAGCCATTTGAACTGGGGTGAGATGATATATCATTGTAGTTTTGATTTTCATTTCTCTAATGATCAGTGATGCTGATCACCTTTTCATGTGCCTGTTTGCCACTTGGGTGTCTTCTTTTGAGAAGTGTCTATTCAAATACTTTGCCCATTTTTGATCAGATTATTAAAATTTTTTCTATAGAGTTGTTTGAGCTCCTTATCTATTATTCATGTTCATCCCTTGTCAGATGGGTGGTTTACAAATATTTTCTACCATTCTGTGAGTTGTGTTTTCACTTTGTTGATTGTATTCTTTGCTGTGTAGAAGCTTTTTAACAAGCTGTGATTCTATTTGTTCATTTTTGCTTTGGTTGCCTGTGCTTGTGGGGTATTGCTCAAGAAGTTTTTGCCCAGACCAATGTCCTGGAGATTTTCCCCAATGTTTACTTGCATTATTTTCATATTTTGAGGACTTAGGTTTGTCTTTAATCATTTTGATTTCATTTTAATATATGGCAAGAGATAGAGATCTGGTTTCATTCTTCTGCATGTGGATTTCCAGTTTCTCCAGCACTCTTTATTGAAGAGACTGCCTTTTCCCCAGTGTATGTTCTTGGTACCTTTGTCAAAAATGAGTTAATTATAGATGTGTGGATTTGTTTCTGGCTTCTCTATTCTGTTTCATTGGCCTATGTGTCTGTTTGTATGCCAGTACCATGCTGTTTTGGTTCCTATAGCTTCGTAGTGTAAAATTTGTAGCTGGGTAATGCGATTCCTTGAGTTTTGTTCGTTTTGATTAGCATAGATTGGGCTATTCTGGGTCTTCTGTAGTTCCAAATAAACTTCAAGATTTTTTTTTCTATTTCTGCAAATAATGTCATTGGTATATTGATAGGGATAGCATTGATTCTGTAGATTGCTTTGGGTAGTAGGGATATTTTAACAATATTGGGTCTTCCAATTTATATACATGGAATATCTTCATTTTTTGATGTCCTCTTCAATTTCTTTTATCAGTCTTTTATAGTGTTTATTATAGAGGTCTTTTAGTTTTTTGGTTAAGTTAATTTCTAGGTATTTAATTTTATTTGTGGCTATTGTAAACAGATGACTTTTTTGATTTCTTTTTCTGATTGTTCACTGTTGGCATATACTTGGTGGGTGCAAATGTAATTATGGTTTTTGCATTGTTGGAATTTGCCATTTGATATTGGAATACATTCTTAAATGAATGTGATTGTGTTATACATCATTTTAATGGGCATTTCTTGCTTTATGTCTTTTTGATAATGACATTACTTGCTGTTTATTTTAAATTTATTTTAGACTGGAAATGATGTTAGACAAAAAAACAAATTCAAGTGATTTTCTTATTTGAGTTAAAAATGGGTTGTAAGGCAGCAGAGACAACTCGCAACATCAACAACGCATTTGGCCTAGGAACTGCTAACAAACATACAGTGCAGTGGTGGTTCAAGAAGTTTTGCAAAGGAGAGGAGAGTCTTGAAGATGAGGAGCATAGTGGCCAGCCATTGCAAGTTGACAACAAACAATTGAGAGCAATCATTGAAGCCAGTCCTTTTACAACTACATGAGAAGCTGTGGAAGAACTCAATGTCCACCATTCTATAGGAATTTGAAGCAAATTGGAAAGGTGAAAAAGCTCGATAAGTGGGTGTCTCATGAGCTGAGCAAAAATAAAAAAAATTGTCATTTTGAAGTGTGGTTTTCTCCTATTCTATGCGAAGACAATGAACTATTTCTCAATCAGATTGTGACGTGTGACAAAAAGTGGATTTTAGACAACAACTGGAGACAACCAGCTCAGTGGTTGAACCAAGAAGATGCTCCAAAGCACTTCCCGAAGCCAAACTTGCACCCGAAAAAGGTCATATGGTTACTGTTTGGTGGTCTGCTGCCAGTCTGATTCACTACAACTTTCTGAATACCGGTGAAACCATTATACCTGAGAAGTATGCTCAGCAAATCGATGAGATGAACTGAAAACTTCAGTGCCTGCAGCCGTCATTAGTTAACAGAGAGGCCCAACTCTTCTCCATGACAACTCCCGAGTGCACGTCGCACAACCAATGCTTCAAAAGTTGAACCAGTTGGGCTACGAAGTTTTGCCTCATCTGCCATGTTTATCTGACCTCTCACCAACTGACTACCACTTCCTCAAGCGTCTTGACCACTTTTTGCAGGACAAATGCATCCACAACCAGCAGGATGCAGAAAATGCTCTCCATGTGTTTGTCGAATCCTGAAGTATGGATTTTTATGTTACAGGAATAAACAAGCTTCTCATTGGCAAAAATGTGTTGATTGTAATGGTTCCTATTTTGATTAATAAAGATGTGTTTGAGCCTAGCTAAAATAATTTTAAAAATTCACGGTCCAAAACCAGAATTACTTTCATACTAACCTAATAGAAATGCTACTGACTTTTGGAGTTTCTTTTATACCCCAGTGGCACCTGGAACGCCAGTGGGACAGAACGGTTCACTCCCCTGGAAAGGGGGCTGAAGCCAGGGAGCCAAGTGGTCTAGCTCAGTGGATCCCACCCCCATGGAGCCCAGCAAGCTAAGATCTATTGGTTTGAAATTCTCACTGCGAGTACAGCAGTCTGAAATCGACCTGGGATGCTCGAGCTTGGTGGGGGAAGGGGCATTCACCATTACTGAGGCTTGAGTAGGCAGTTTTCCTCTCACAGCATAAACAAAGCCACCAGAACCAGAACACTTGAAGTGGGCGGAGTGAGCCACAGTTCTGCAAAACTGCTGTAGCCAGACTGCCTCTCTAGATTCCTCTTCTACGGGCCGGGCATCTTTGAAATAAAGGCATCATCCCCAGTCAGGGCTTATAGAGAAAACTCCCATCTCCCTGGGACAGAGCACCTGGGGGAAGGGGTGGCTGTGGGTACAGCTTCAGCAGATGTAAGCATTCCTGCTTGCTGGCTCTGAAAAGAGCAGCAGATGTCCCAACACAGTTCTTGAGCTCTGCTAAAGGACAGACTGCTTCCTCAAGTGGGTCCCCGACCCCTGTGCCTCCTGACTGGGAGACACCTCCCAGCAGGGGAAACAGACACCTCATACAGGAGAGCTCTGGCTGGCATCTGCCGGGTGGCCCTCTGGGATGAAGCTTCCAGAGAAAGGAACAGGCAGCAATCTTTGCTGTTCTGCAGCCTCCGCTGGCAATACCCAGGCAAAGAGGGTCTGTAGTGGACCTCCAGTGAACTCCAGCAGACCTGCAGCAGGGGGGGCCTGTTAGAAGGAAAACTAACAAACCGAAAGGAATAGCATTAACATCAATAAAAAGAACGTCCATGTAGAAACCCCAACATCAAAGATCAAAGGTAGATAAATCCACGAAGATGATGATAAACCAGCACAAAAAGGCTGAAAATTCCAAAAACCAGAACGCCTTTCTCCTACAAAGGATCACAACTCCTTGCCAGCAAGGGAACAAAACTGGATGGAGAATGAGTTTTACGAATTGACAGAAGTAGGCTTCAGAAGATAGGTAATAACAAACTCCTCTGAGCTAAAGGAGCATGTTCTAACCAAATGCAAGGAAGATAAGAACCTTGAAAAAAGGTTAGACAAATTTCTAACTAGAATAACCAGTTTAGAGAATACATAAATGAAGTGATGGAGCTGAAAAACACAGCATGAGAAGTTCGTGAAGCATACACAAGTATCAATAGCTGAATCAATCAAGCAGAAGAAAGGATATCAGAGATTGAAGATCAACTTGGAATATGGAAGTATTTGAAAAGACCAAACCTACATTTTTCTGGTGTACCTGAAAGTGATGGGGAGAATGAAAACAAGTTGGAAAACACTCTTCAGGATACTATCCAGGAAGACTTCCCCAATCCAGCAAGACAGGCCAACATTCAAATTCAAGAAATAGAGAGAACACCACAAAGATACTCCTCGAGAAGACCAAACCCAAGACACATAATTGTCAGATTCACCAAGGTTGAAATGAAGGAAAAAATGCTAACGGCAGCCCGAGAGAAAGGTCAGGTTACCCACAAAGGGAAGCCCATCAGACTAACAGCAGATCTCTCTGCAGAAACCCTGTAAGTCAGAAGACAGTGAGGGCCAATATTCAACATTCTTTAAGAAAAGAATTTTCAACCCAGAATTTCATATCCACCTGAACTAAGCTTCGTAAGCAAAGGAGAAATAAAATCCTTTCCAGACAAGCAAATGCTGAGAGATTTTATCACCACCAGGTCTGCCTTACAAGAGCTCCTGAAGGAAGCACTAAACATGGAAGGGAAAAACTGGTACCAGCCACTACAAAAACGTACTAAATGGTAAAGACCATTGACACTATGAAGAAATCGCATCAACTGTGGGCAAAAAACCAGGTAGCGTCATAACGATGGGATCAAATTCACACATTACAATATTAACCTTAAATGTAAATGGGCTAAATGCCCCAGTTAAAAGACACAGACTGGCAAATTAGATAAAGAGTCATGATCCATTGAGGTGCTGTATTCAGAGATCAATGCAACAAGAAGAGCTAACTCTCCTAAATATATATGCACCAAATACAGGAGCACCCAGATTCATAAAGCAAGTTCTTAGAGACCTACAAAGAGATTTATACTCCCACACAATAATAGTGGAATACTTTAAAACCCTACTGTCAATATTAGACAGATCGATGAGACAGAAAATTGGCAAGGATATTCAGGACTTGAACTCAGCTCCGGACCAAGCAGACCTAATAGACATCTACAGAGCTCTCCACCCCAAATCAGCAGAACATATTTTCTTCTCAGCACCACATCACACTTATTCTAAAATTGACCACGCGCACACACACACACACACACACACACACACACACACACAAAATTTCAGGTCAATATCCCTGATGAACATCAGTGTGAAAATTCTCAATAAAATACTGGCAAATCGAATCCAGCAGCACATCAAAAAGCTTATCCACCACGATCAAGTTGGCTTCACCCTTGGGATGCAAGGCTGGTTAAACATACACAAATTAATAAATGTAATCCATCACGTAAACAGAACCAGTGACAAAAACCACATGATTATCTCAATAGATGCAGAAAAGGCCTTTGATAAAATTCAACACCCCATCATGCTAAACACTCTCAATCAACTAGGTATTGATGGAACATATCTCAAAATAATAAGAGCTATTTATGACAAACCTATAGCCAGTATCATACTGAATGGTCAACAGCTGGAAGCCTTCCCTTTGAAAACCTGCACAAGACAAGGATACCCTCTTTCACCACTCCTATTCAGCATGATATTGGAAGTTCCAGCCAGGGCAGTCAGGCAAGAGAAGGAAATAAAGGGTATTCAAATAGGAAGAGAGGAAGTCAAATTGTCTCTGTTCACAGATGGCATGATTGTATATTTAGAAAACTCCATCGTCTCAGCCCCAAGTCTCTTTAGGCTGATAAGCAACTTCAGCAAAGTCTCAGGATACAAAATCAATGTGCAAAAATCACAAGCATTCCTATACACCAATAATAGAGAGACAGAGAACTAAATCATGAGTGAACTCCCATTCAGAGTTGCTACAAAGAGCATAAAATTCCTAGGAATAAAATTAACAAGGGATGTGAAGGACTTTTTCAAAGAGAACTACAAACCACTTCTCAAGGAAATAAGAGACGACACAAACAAATGGAAACACATTCCATGCTCAGGGATAGGAAGAATGAATATCTTGAAAATAGCCTTCCTGGCCAAAGTAATTTATAGATTCAATGCTATCCCCATCAAGCTACCACTGACTTTCTTCATAGAATTAGAAAAAATTACTTTAAATTTTGTATGGAAAAAAAAAGAGCCCATATAACCAAGACAGTACTAAGCAAAAAGAACAAAGCTGGAGGCATCACACTACCTGACTTCAAACTATACTACAAGGCTACAGTAACCAAAACAGCATGGTATTGCTACCAAAACAGATATGTAGACCAACGGAACAGAACACAGGCCTCAGAATTAATACCACACATCTACAACCATCTTGTCTTTGACAAACCTGACAAAAACAAGCAATGAGGAAAGGATTCTCTATTTGATAAATGGTGTTGGGAAAACTGGCTAGCCATATGCAGAAAAAGGAAACTGGTCGCCTTCCTTACACCTTATACAAAAATTAACTTAAAATGGATTAAAGACCTAAAACCATAAAAACCCTAGACGAAAACCTAGGCTATACCATTCAGGACATAGTTAGGAGCAAAGACTTATTGACTAAAACACCAAAAGCAATGACAACAAAAGCCAAAATTAACAAATGGGATCTAATTAAACTAAGGAGCTTCTGCACAGAAAAAGAAACTATCATCAGAGTGAACAGGCAACCTACAGAATGGGAGAAAATTTTTTCAATCTATTCATCTGACAAAGGGCTAATATCCAGAATCTACAAAGAACTTAAACAAATTTACAAGAAACAAACAACCGCATGAAAACATGGGCAAATGATATGAACAGACATTTCTCAAAAGAAGGCGTTTATGTAGCGAACAAACATATGAACAAAAGCTCTTCATCGCTGGTCATTAGAGAAATGCAAATCAAAATCACAATGAACTACCATCTCACGCCATTTAGAATAGCGATCATTAAAAAGTCAGGAAACTGCTGATGCTGGAGAGGATGTGGAGAAATAGGAACACTTTTACACTTTTGGTTGGAGTTTAAATTAATTCAACCATTATGGAAGACAGTGTGGCAATTCCTCAAGGATCTAGAACTAGAAATACCATTTGACCCAGCAATCCCATTACTGGTTATATATCCAAAGGATTATAAATCATTCCACATAAAGACACATGCACATGTATGTTTATTGCAGCACTGTTCACAATAGCAAAGACTTGGAACCAACCCAAATGCCCATCTATGATAGAATGGATACAGAAAATGTGGCACATATACACTACTGAATACTATGCAGCTGTAAAAAGGATGAGTTCATGTCCTTTGCAGGGAGATGGATGAAGCTGGAAACTATCATTCTCAGCAAGCTAACACAGGAACAGAAAACCAAACACTGCATGTTCTCACTCATAAATGGGATTTGAACAATGAGAACACATGGACACAGGGAGGGGAACATCACACAATGCGGCCTGTCAGGCAGTGGGGGACTAGGGGAGGGATAACATTAGGAGAAATACCTAATATAGATGACGGGTTGATGGATGGAGCAAACCACCATGGTAGGCATATACCTATGTAACAAACCTGCATGTTCTGCACATGTATCCCAGAACTTAAAGTATATATATATGTGTGTGTGTGTGTGTGTGTGTGTGTGTGTATGTGTGTGTGTGTATATACCCTGCTGACTTTGTGCATTTTGTATCCTGCAACTTTACAGAATTTATCAGTTTAAAAATTTTTTTGGTGTATTCTTTAGGTTTTTCCAAATATAATATTACACCATCTGTAAACAAGGATAATTTGACTTTTTTCTTTCTAGTTTGGATGCCTTTTATATCTTTCTCTTGTCTGATTGCTCTAGCTAAAATGTCCAGTACTATGTTAAATAACAGTGATGAAAGTGGGCTTTCTTATCATGTTCCAGATCTTAAAGGAAAGGCTTTCAGTTTTTCCCCAGTCAGTATGATACTAGCTTTTAGTCTGTCATATATGGCTTATATTATTCTTTCTAGCCCCAGTTTTTTAGGGTGTTTATCATGAAGGGGTGTTGAATTTTATCAAATGCCTTTTCAGCATCAATTGAAATGATCATATGGTTATTGTTCTTCATTCTGTTGATATGACTTATCACAATAATTGATTTGTTTATGTTGAACCATCCTTGTATCCCAAGGACAAATCCACTTGGTCATGATAAATGATCTTTTACATTTATTGTTGAATTTTGTTTGCTAGTATTTTGTTGAGAATTTTCACAGCAATATTCATCAGAGATACTGGCCTGTAGTTTTCTTTTTTTTCTTTCTTTCTTTTTTAAATGTGTCTTTGTTGGGTATTGGAATCAGAGTAGTACTGATTTCATAGAATGTGTTTGGAAGCAGTCTTCCTCCCCTGTTTTTCAGAACTGTTTGAGTAGGACTGGTATTAGTTTTTCTTTAAATGTTTTGTAGAATTCAACAGGAAATTGTTGGGTTGCAGGCTTTTCTTTATGGGAGACTCTTCAGCTTCGATCTCATTACTTTGATCTAATTTCTTCGATCTTGTTACTTTGATCTCATTTCAGCTTCAATCTCATTACTTGTTATTGGTCTGCTCAGGTTTTGTACTTCTTCATGGTTCAATCTTGGTGGGTTATTTGTGTCTAGGAAGTTGTCTGTTTCTTCTAGATTTTCCAATTTATTGGCATGTAGTTGATGACAGTAGCCACTAATGATCCTTTGAATTTCTCAGTATTAGTTGTAATGTCTCCTTTTATATTTATTTACTTATTTGTATTTGTTTGGATTTTCTCTCTTATTTATTTAATCTTTTTTATTTATTTGAATCTTCTCTCTTCTTTGATCAGCTTGTCTGGCTATGGTTTGTCAATTTTACTTAACTTTTAAAAATATCAGCCTTTTGTTTCATTGATTTTTTGCATGATTTTTGTTTCAATTTCATTGATTTTGTTCTCATGTTTATTTCTTTTTTCTAGTGATTTGGGGTTTGGTTTGCTCTTGCTTTTCCAGTTGTTTAAGATATCTCATCAGATTGCTTATTTGAAGTTTTACTTCTTTTTGATGTACACACTCATAGCTATAAACTTTTCTCTTAGTACTGCTATTACTGTATCCCGTAAATTTTTGTATGTTGTGTTTTTATTATCATTTGTTTTAAGAAAATTTTTCCATCTTAATTAATTGATTGACCCACTGGTGATTCAGAATCATACAGTTTAATTTGTGTGTTTATGTAGTTTCCAAAATTTCTCTTGTTATTGTTTTCTCATTTTATTTCACTGTGTTTAGAAAAGATTCATGGTATTATTTCAATTTTTGTGAATGTTTTAAGACTTGTTTTATGACCTAAGATGTGGTCTTTTTTACAATGATCCATGTACTGAGTAGAGCAATGTGCATTCTACAGCAGTAGGATGAAATGTTCTGTAAATATCTATTATGTTAATTTGGCCTATAAATACAGATTAAGTCCATTCAATACTTCTTTGTTGATATTCTGTCTGAAAGATCTGTCCAGTGCTGAAAGTGGGGTATTGAAGTCTCCAGTTATTATTGTATTGGGGCCTATCCTCTCTTTAGCTTTAATAATATTTTCTTTATATTTTGGGGTGCTCCAGTGTTGGGTGTATATAATTTAAATTGTTGTATTTTCTTGCTGAATTGACTCCGTTGTTATATAATGATATTCTTTGTCTCTCATAGTTTTTTTTCTTGAAATCTAGTTTTTCTGAAATAAGTGTAGCTACTCATGCTCTTTTTTGTTTTCCTTGGCATGGCATATCTTATTCCTTTCCTTTATTTTCAGTCTATATATGTCTTTATAGGTGAAGTGTGTTTCTTGTAGGCAACAAATCAATGATTCTTGTTCTTCCATCCATTCAGCCAGTCTGTTTTGATTGGAGAGTTTAGCCTATTTACATTCATTGTTATTACTGGTAAGTAAGGACTTACTCCTGCCGTTTCATTGTTTGAGCTTTGGTAGTTTATGGTATTCTCCTCCTTCTTTTTTTTCCCTTCCTGTGTTCCTTTTAGAGAAGGTGGTTTTCTCTGGTAATACTGTTTAGTTTCTTGCATTATATATATCTTTTGGACCCCTTGTATTTTTTTGCTTAAAGGTTAACATAGAGATTGCAAATTTTATTTTATAAACCATTGTTTTAATCTCATGACAACTTACACTGTTTGCATAAACTCACAAACAAACAAACAAGCAAAAAGGAAGCATAACAATAACTTTATGCCTTAGCTTCATTCTCCAGCTTTTAAACTTTTAGTTGTTTCTATTTAAATTGCATTTTACTATGTCTGAAAATGTAGTTGTAGTTACTATTTTTTATTCATTCATTGTTTAGAGTTTCTATATAAAGTAAGAGTATTTACACACCACAGTTACTGTGTTGTAATATTCTGTTTTTTCTCTATAATTACTATTAATATTACCAGTGAGGTTTGTACCATCAGATAATTTCTTATTGCTCATTAATGTTCTTTTGTTTCTCATTGAAGCACTTCATTTAGCATGTCACTTAGAATAGGTCTCGGTCTGGTATTGATAATATGTCTCAGCTTTGGTTTGTCTGGGAAAGTCTTTATTTCTCCTTCATGTTTCAAGGATGTTTTTCCCAGATATGCTATTCTAGGGTAAATATATTTTTTTCCTTCAGCATTTTAAATATATCATGCCACTATTTACTGGCCTGTGAGGTTTCCATTGAAAAGTCTGCTTCCAGATGTAATGGAGATCCATTGTATGTTATTTGTGTCTTTTCTTTTGCTGCTTTTACTATCTTTTCTTTATCTTAGGCCTTTGGGAGTTTGATTATGAAATGCTTTGAGTTAGTCTTCTTTGGGTTAAATCTACTTGGTATTCTATAACCTTCCTGTATGTTGCTATTGATATCTTTCTCCAGGTTTGGGAAGTTCTCTGTTATTATCCCTTTGAATAAGCTTTCTACCACTACATCTTTCTCTGCCTGTTCTTTAAGGCCCAAAACTTAGATTTGCCTTTTTGAGTCTATATTCTAGATCTTGTGTGTGTGCTTCATCGTTTTTGTCTTTTTCTTTTATCTCCTCTGACTGTGTATTTTTAAATAGCCTGTTTTCAAGCTCATGAATTTATTCTTCTACATGACTGATTCTACTTTTAAGACTCTAATGCATTCTTCAGTATGCCAATTACATTTTTTAGCTTCAGAATTTCTGCTTAATTATTTTTGATTATTTCTACATTTTAATTAAATTTATCTGATAGAATTCTGAATTCCTTCCTGTGTTATGTTGAATTTCTTTGAGTTTTCTCAAAACAACTATTTTGAATTCTCTATCTAAAAGGTCACATATCTCTGTTTCTCCAGTTTTTGTGCCTGGTGTTTTATTTAGTTCATTTGGTGAGGTCATGTTTTCTAGAGGGTCTTGATGCTTGTATATATTCCTCAGTGTCTGGGAATTGAAGTGTTAGGTATTTTTTTGTATTCATCTCAGTCTGTGTTTGTCTGTACCTATCCTTCCTGTGACGGCTTTCCAGATATTTGAAAGGACTTGGGTGATACAATCTAAGCTGTATGTCTCTTAGGGAGCACCCTAAGCCCAGTTAGCTCTGTGACTCTTGCAGACTCCTAGAGGTACCACCTTGATGGTCTTGGACAAGATTGCAGAGAATTCTCCAGATTTTTAGGACAGAGATTTTTGTTCTTCTCCCTTACTATTTCCCAAGAAAAGGAGTCTTTCTCTCTGTTCTGAGTCACCTAAAGCTAGAGGTGGAGTGACACAAGCACTGCTATGGCCACCACTTCTATGATTGCACTGGGTCAGATCTGATGCCACCACAGCACTGAGTCTCACCCAAGGCCTGATGTAACCCTTCCCTGGTTACCTACCACCTATGTTCGCTTAAGGACCTGGGGCTCTACAATCAGCAGGTAGAAAAGCCTCCAGACCTGTGACCTTCCCTTCAGAGTGGTGAGCTCCCCCAGACCCCTGGCATATCCAGAGGTGCTGTCTGGGAGCCAGGCCCTAGAGTCACATACTTAGAAGTGTAATTGTGTATTCTATTGTACTGTGACTGCCCTGGCACTCAAACCACAAGACAGAGTCCTTTTCACTCTTCCCTCCCTTTCTTAAATGCAGAGGAGCCTCACCCAGTGGCTACCAGTACCATAGACCCACAGGGAGTACTGCCAGACTACCACTGATGTTTGCTTAAGACCCAGGGCTGTTCACTCAGCTTGTGTTGAATACTGCCTGACTTCAGGGCAGTGGGCTCCCCTCTTGCCCAAGGCAGGTACAGAAATGCTGTAATAGAGCCAAGTCCTGGAATAAGTCCTCTCAAAGGCTGGATTGGTGCTCTATTATCCTGTGGCAGAGCTGGTACCTAAGGTAGCGAGACAAAGTCCCATTTACTTTTCTCTGTACTTTTCTCTTATGGAAGGAGTCTTGCCCTGTAGCCTCCATAGCTGGGAGTGTGTTGAGTCTCACCTGAAGCCAGCAAGTCTCAGTGTCTCACAGCCCTTGATGTAGTATCTGGGTATCACTGCTGGTTATTCAGGGGCTAAGGGCTCTTCAGTTAGCAGGTGATGACTTCTTCCAGGTCTTGGTCATTCCCTTCAAGGCAGAAGGTTCCCTTATGGCCCAGGATGTGTCCAGAAATGTTGCTCAGGAGGAACGTCCTGGAAAAGGTGCCTAATGACTGACCAGTGCCCTCTTCTGCTGTGGCTGAGCTGGTATTCAAGATGCAAGACCAAGTCCTCCGCACTCTTATCTCTCCTCTCCTTAAGCGGAAGGAGGGGGTCTCTTTTGGAACCGTGAGCTGTGCATCCTGGGGTTGGGGGGGGTTGATGTAAGCATTCCCTTAGCTTCCTCGTTTGGTGTCTAAATAGGTTTCATACACAACCAGTTCACTCTCTCTGGCCCCAGTTTAACACTTCGGCTTGCTTAGGAGTTGCAGTCCTCTTGGTGTTGACTGTTTTTCAAGTTTATTTGCAGCCCCAAAACACTTTAGCCCATGGTGGTGAGGCTTGTGGGAACTCAAGTTTGGACCACTAGGATTGTCAATTCCCCTCTGACTAGGGCTGGTTTAAATGCTCTCTTGTTGGTCGGGCATCAGCTGAGTTTGGTCGGGTTTTGCTTTTTGTTATAAGAGGGCAACACTGAGTTCAATGCCTCCCAATTGCTATGATTTCCATCTCCTCAGACACAGAAATGGTCTCCACAAGAAACTTCAAAAGACAGAGGAGCCAGGGGGATTTGGGAGGGGTAGCATCAGAGAACAAGACTTTTCTTTTTTTTTTTGTACTTCTTCAGTGCCTCTTTTAGTGATTTTGAAGTTACAATTAGGTACTATGAGTGCTCACCTGATTTTTGGTTCTTATGAAGGGGTGTATGTGTGTGTGTGTGTGTGTGTGTAGATAGTTGTTAAGTTGATATCCTTTGGTGGGGAAGATGATTGGTGAAACCTATTCTGCCATCTTGCCTTGAAGACCTGATTAAAATTTTGGAGACAATAATAATTTAACTTTTTTAGCAAAAATTATTTGTGAAAATTATATATGAAATATCTTAAGTTGGTTCATGACATATTTGATATAATTTGTGACAAATATATCACCTCAATTATATAAGTCAACTTTAATCTTTATTATTAGAGATCCCATGTTCAAGTTTGCTTATAAATGCAAGAATTAGTGGCAGTGTGTTTTACAAATTTATATCAGAGGATAATCTTATTTTTTCATTATTAGACCCTCTTTGTTATTGTGCTTTCTTTCGGTTTGTCTCTAAAATGAGTACCAATAGAATCCTTTTGATTTCAAATGTATTTTGAGATGTATAAATACATATCACTTTGATTAAAAATCATTCACAAAAATATTTGGTAAAATGTATTACATACATGCTGGAGACTTTACAACATTTTACTAGGCTTATTCATTTTATTATGGTAGATCATTTGTGAGAATCCAGGTTGTGGGGGGCATGTATAGATTGTGCACAAAAGATAAAATAATAGATATGACTGGTAGTATCTTGTTGGTAGATAGTGAACTAGGAAATAGGGATGTAGCACATATTTAGACACACATGTCATAACATACACATGCATGCACATATATGCAAACATACTTTTTCTGCCTTCAGAGTCATGTATAGAAACATATACAGTCCTATAAAGAAATAGAATTTTATATATATATATAGTTATTAGAGCACTGAAGGCAATGAAAAACATTACAATTGTACACATAGAAACCAATTGGTCTGGCTACTGTATAATAGGGTAAGTAGCTCGATTTTTAGAATGTTGTGGGGTTGGAGAAAAAATAGCTTCGACCTTCTTAGGGCATACTTTTGGATATTCTTTCCAAAGGCCAAGGGACAAACAAGACCAAATTCTCAGTCCATGCGTCACATCTGGCTCTCACTCTAATCTGATACAACCTTCATCGCTACACAGTGATAGCGAGTACTTTTCTGTTTTCTGCTGTAAAAAAATTAATTTGTCAGTTGCAGTGGTCTGTGAGCAGCTGTCTGAACACTGAAGCATATAGCACCCCCATCATAGGAGGTTAGCTGTAATAGGAGTAGGTGGTCCTGTAATTATATGATTTTATGTAGACCATTTTAGAAGCCTTCTAAATGAAAATCTCTTCCTCACAAGAGTAATGACAAAAAGATAATTTATTGGAAAGCAGTCAGATTGTATAAGGCTGTTAAATTACTCTACTACAGATGAATCAGGAGCTAAGTGTGTTAAATTGGTGGTAGCTGAATTGTGACTGATAACACTCAATGGTCGTACCATATTATGTTTGCTTAGAACATGTTTCATGCTCTATTCATATTGTTATCAGAAGTACAATCTCTATATAAAGGAGAAAGTAAAAATATTTCCTCTAGTAGATAATTATAGACATTTATATATAGTCAATGGGATATTAATAGGAAAATCATATACTTTATTTTCCGAACTGGAACACTTTTGACAGTGAAAGTGACCACTATTAGTAATTACATCACAACAACAGGCATAAACAAGGAAGCAGTTTCAGAGAAATTGGGATGTATAGTTACTCTAAGAATGAGATATACAACTTGACAAGATAGTTCCACAGGTGACTCAGGCCTGGGCAGCAGTGAAACGCCTTGCCTTCTGCCTTCTACTGAAGTGACATTTGTATAAATGAATTGGTTTCCATGTTGTAGGTATTCATTTATAATAGGAGGATATAATATAGTTCCTGAGCACATTGTTTGTATTGGTTTTGCTTTAGAGCCCTAGAAATGTTTGAATGTGGTAGTGTGTTGCAGCATCATTAAATGGAGATGGCTGGTACAATGGGTGTTATCCAAAATGTTATATTTCCATAATTCCCAGTAGTGTTTTGACCCTCTTGGTCTACCTCCAGTTTCTGTTTCCTTCTTAGAATTTTTGTGGGAGGCTGATTTCCGATTTAAGAAAACATGTTGTATTTTATTTGTTTCCTCTTTTAACTCTATTTTTCTGTACAACTGACTAATACGAATATTGTAGTTAATAGAGGCTTACAAGAAACACTCTTAATTCTCTTGTTTGCTCTGATGATATCTCACTGTGGCCTCTTAGATAGATGACTAAGTGGTTTTTTTGATGTCTTTGTGAAGTTTTATAATAGAATAAACTGGGTAAAGTGCATTTTATGGGGCTTACTTAGGTTTTTAGTTTAAAGACAATATAGCCACGAGGAGTAGTACTATTTCAATAGAACCCCAAACTAAGTCTTTTTCATCCACAATTTTTTAATTCTCTGTTAAAAATGTCATTGTAGAGATGATCTTTATACTTTTGAAAAGTACCTAATTAGATCAATCATTCCAGGTGTCTAAATTATTTTTACAAAAAATGGTTTCAGAATTCAGGTCCAACTTGTAAAATGATGGCAAAAATTATTTTAGCTGTGAGTTGCTTGGCTTATTCATATTTCTTTTTGTCTTTCTGCACCTTTGGTATATTGCTAGATTTCCATAATTTTCATAATAGTTTGAAGAAAACCACAGTTAAGTTTAAAATTTGTTGTGACTGTGAAACTTTGCTGTTGAAAGATAAGGACACCCCACCCTGTTCATTGGCTAAGGGGAAATATAATCAAAGTATTCCCTTTGTTCAGTCCATAGTCAACTTGCATTGTTTCTTAATTTGTGTCTTTAGATTCTGGGATATGTTGAGTTTAGAAAGTCCATTTTTACTCTGTCAGCATCTTTCTTTTAAAACAATTTCTCATTTGTACACAAATATTTTAATCTCTTCAACCTTTACTTTTGTAAGCTACACAAATGTTACTGTATATCTTATCTTATACTGCGGTATCTTTTTTGAAGGAGAATACATAATGTTGGTTGCCTTTTATAATTAGGCTACTGTGGATCAACTTTTTATGACAAATAACAGACAATTTTGTTATGAGTCTTATGTTACACTGTGATGCAGTTCTCTCTACTTTTCCATGCCCCCAATAAGGGGGTTTTCATTCTACTTCAGCTTCCTTATATCCAGTGACATGTACATAAAAGATCATGTTGAGCTTAGCAGTGATTCTGACAGTGCTCAGCACAAAGTAGATGCTCAGTACTTCTTTGCTGGATCTAAGTTAGCTATTGAATTTCTTTTTGCATCTCATAAAGATACATATGTTGAGATATGATTACTTCAGGAATATTCAGGACAATGGGGAGCTGTGATGGTTGGTTTAGGCTGGGTTTGTTTTACCTACAATGGAGAAAAGAGTGACTACCACCCAAAATTTGTTTTGTATTCTGAGAAGTCAGGTTTGTTTCATAACTTGAAAAAATATGTCAGTGTTTATTCAAATGAAGAAGCAAAAAATTTCAAATAGTATGCATCCACATAGAGCTCGGCTTAAAATCAGGGACATTTGTGGCATTTCTCCCCCTTTGGCCTCCTCCATCTGTCAACTTTTTGAGAAGGGTGTGTATGTTTCCATAAAATTCAGTTGGCTGACAGTAATAACATAAAACTTATTTTAGAGATTATCATTGTATATTTTTAATTTTTTTATTGGTACATGATATTTGTACATATTTATGGGATACATGCTAACTTTTGTTACATGCATAGAATGTGTAATGTTTAGCCAGAGGGGTATCCAACATGTTGAGTATTTAGCATTTCTATGTGTTGGGAACATTTCAAGTCCTCTGTTTTAGCTGTTTTGAAATATACAATACATTGTTGTTAACTATAGTCACACCCTACCCTGGTATAGAACATTAGGACTTATTCTAACTCTATGTGTGTACCCGTTAACCATTAATTATATAGGCATCCCAAATAGAACACTTAATGAAGAACCCTGAAGGAACTGAACTTTACTTCTTTGAGAAAGAAAATTGCATAATAGTGCTTAAGAAAAATGTGTATATTTAATTTCATACTGATAATGTTGGTTCTTAATGGTATTTCACTGTACTAATGGATTTTCTCATTTTGTATTACTTTCATTTTAAACATGAGAGAGCCTAGTTTTTAAAAAGTTTATTTTATTAGTATACCAGTTCTTAATTTCAAAAATGTTTAGCATAATAAAAATAACCAAAATAAAATTCAGGCAGGTCCTCTTCATTTAAATGCTCAGTGGCTTTATACTTGAGTACTTGATTATACAATTTACAGTAATATTAGTTAGGGTATGGCACATGGAAATTCTATTTTGCCATTTCCTGTCCTCATTCAGTTTCCTTTGATTTAAAAATTATTAAAATTGAATAAATATTCAGCACCAGATAAGAAAAGTTTTATTTCAAAGTGAAGCAGTACAAAAGTTAATGGCCATATTTTGAACAATGTACTATGAAGTGGATTCCTTTAGTTGTTCACTTATTAACAAGATAACTGGAAAAAGAGAGAAAGAACACAATGTTTATGTTATTTGTGACCTATATTGCCCTTCAAATACTGAAGTAACACATTGGACTTAAGAATTGTAAGAGGAATAAAGATTATAAAGCATATACAAAAATCCATTATTTGCGGCTTTCTCTTACATCAGTCATGGAAAAATTTGGCATGGGAGAGAAAAGTGATGGAATTTTCTGTATCTTCTATAATACTAATAAAGAACATCATAAAAATGTCTTAATCAAAGTTTTCCAGCAAGACAATGGTTTGTGTAACAGATACATCTGATGTAGTAGAAGTTTCTTTGTTTTACCGGTGCCAAATATAGGTTCATAAATATATTACTGAAGACATTTTAATTTTGAAAGCCTTGCCCTTCTACTTCAGAGATAAAAAATTATTTTTAAAATACAAGGAACATTATTCTTGAAATATAAAGAAACTGCCCTGTGGTCAATGATAGTCTTAACTACTTGTCAGTCAAAAGCAGAAGTTTGTTGAGACATTTAATTACAAGGTAATGTAGTCATCAAAATGTCATTGTGGTAACTGACAGCTCATTTTGGACTGAAAGTGTGCAACTACCTCCCCTGAGGTCAGAGATATTTGGAGGTTAACTTAGTAATGACAAATCCTTTATTATCACATTATGACATTGAAAAAATGCAGTTACACTAATGAATTAATAACAGTAATAAAATGACAGTCATAATTGCATAATGTACAAGTTGTCAACTGCGTTTTTTTTTTACATGGTTGGAATTTTTATTTTATCAGTATATTTGCAGTATATTAATTGTCCCGAATATGGCACAGACACAGAAGGATTTCTAAAATTTTTCAAATGCCATGGTCTACACTTATGGGAATCCAGTGTATCCATACTTTGATTCTACTTATCTTCTTCCCACCTCTTTCTCTTCTGCTATTTTACAAAGCTTTAAAATAAATAAGGAGAATTTGCAATTACCACCAGACCCAGTGTTAATGTGTACTTAACGTCCTTTTTATCTCAGAAAGCTTTGACTTCTGTCTGAAGAAAATTTTGGCCTAAATGTCTTGTACTTAATGCATTCAGAAGAAAATGAAAGGAAAAGGACAGGGTTTTATATATATTTATTTTATTTTATTATTTTATTTTAAATAGCAGCAGATGCAATCTTTGGCTTCCTAACTTTGCATAAATATAGAAAGTAGATCTCCTTAGTATCTAACTTCCTTCTGCCTTGAAATCTTCCAGTTAATGTAACAAGGAGCTGGCTAATAATAGGTTTATGTGTCTAGTGATCTAGCCATGAGTTGGCACTTGACAGTTGACATTTATTTATAAAGAGAATTTGTGGAAAAAATGATGAGTTGGCTACTGTTTTCATTGACCTGAATTATAGAGAATGAGTTGTATTCCTTTTCAAACTTTTCCGTGGAATAACAGAAGACCTTTTAAAATGGTGATTTGCCCGTTCTTTTTATATTTGCTTGCAATTCTTTATTTATATCTTCTCCTGAGTGCACTTAGAAACTTCTGGGTGTGCTGGGAAGGAAAGGTTTGCTCTTTGGTACTCAAGTCAGAAAGTTTACTCAAGTCTCTGCTAGGACCATAGCTTTAATAAACTGTTAAAAAGGACTGATTTCTTTGAGAGAAGTTTGAAAGTAGTATACAATAGCTTTTAGATTATGTATTACTTATATATTTTTATATAGCATATATATTTTATATATAATAATTAGGAAGCTTATGTTATTTTTTCCCCAAAGGAGAGAAGGAATGCTCCAGAGTCAAATATGTT
The DNA here is from genome assembly GCF_003255815.1 of Theropithecus gelada. Classification (NCBI taxonomy): domain Eukaryota; kingdom Metazoa; phylum Chordata; class Mammalia; order Primates; family Cercopithecidae; genus Theropithecus; species Theropithecus gelada. The sequence goes on along the minus strand of NC_037689.1, from coordinate 67,723,582 downwards.
TTAGGGGAGCCTAAATATTCTTAAGAACTCATTGGTAATATGTCTGTGAATTGGCAGTGTTTTTGCAAGTTTGAAAAGACTATAAATGATAATAACCAATATGTATTGAGTAAATTTTACTGTGTTCTCAGCATTTATTAAGAATATGGCAATGCTAACACAATCTTCCCAAAATGTATGAAGAGGTACTATTATTATCTTCGTATTGCAGATGAGAAACTGAAGCACAGGGTGAGTAAGTAGCTTGCCTCAAATTATACATCTATTGTGTTGTGGAGGTGGGATTCAAACCCAGACATTGTGACCCCATAGTCCATATTCTTAGGCCACTAAGGATATTGGAGGAAAACATACTGTAAATAACACTTATCAGGAATCAGGAGACGTGAATTCTAGTTTTACTGCTACTAAATAGTCCTTATGGTCTTGCACAAGGCTACTCTCTGGTCCCAAGTTTCCTCACTCCCAAAAATGGACAAGTTCATGGATCTGTAATCTGGTTTTATGAGAACTTCGAAAGCAGACATTCTTTTTGCATTTACTCTTTGATCATAGAGCTTTCCATTTTAATGTGTATCATTTGTTATGTTGGCTATAGAGGGTGAGGTTAAACAAAAAGCAATATGGGTCCAAATGTGAAATAGAACATATTGGTCTGAGCTGTCCAAAGACAGAATAGATTTATTTAAACAAATGGTGCATTTACCGTCAACTGGCAATGTTCAATCAGAGGATGGATGACCAGTTAGTGGGGTACTGAAGAGAGGACTCAAGTATCAGTTGGGAACTGGGATAGATCAGAAGACTTTTAATATTTCTTTTTGTCTTGGGATTTTACGCTTCTGCAAATCTCATCAATATTTCATTCATTCATTTAACAAAAGCAATCTACCTATAATGATATCTAAGCACATATGTATAATTATGTGAGCATACTATATATATCTTTCTGTACCTATAACCTGACTTATAGAGTGAATCTTGCATGGATTTCATCTATTAAAATAATACATACTATTCAAAGTGATCTACAGATTCAGTGCAATACCTAACAATGACATTCTTCACAGAAATCAAAAACACAATCTGAAAATTCATGTTGAACCACAAAAGACTCCGAATAGTCAAAGCAATATTGAGTAAAACAAAGCTGGAGGTATCACACTACCTGACTTAAAAATATACTATGGTTATAATAACCAAAACAAGCATGGCATTGACATAAAAACAGACACATAAACTACTGAAACAAAATAGAGAGCCCAGATAAATCCATGCATTTACAGCCAACAGATTTTTGTGCCAAGTACACACAATGGGGGAAAGAAGAGTTGCTTCAATAAATGGTGCTGGGAAAACTGGATATCCACATGTGGAAGAATGGAACTAGACCCTTTTCTCTTACCCTATACAAAAATCACCTCAGAGTTGCCCTGGCAACAGCCTTCCCCTGACTACTCCTCTGTCTCTCCAGTGAAAAATGGGCCCCTGCTTGCCCACTGCTTGGAAGCTGCAAACTGTTTTCTCATGAATTTTGGATCCCATTTGGACTTTCGTAATCAGTGATGGCAGTAAAGGCATCAACACTGAGAGCTACTGAGTTTTGGCACTCTCATCAGGTGTATTTACGTTATTGGCAATATTATCATCATGTCATGGCTTGGATGCAAAGCCACCAGAATGCCTGTAGGAAGGCTGTGGAATCCTATTTCAGTCTTCCATGGTAATTTCCTCCTGCAGTTCTTCCCTGAAGAGCTTACGATAACCAGGCCAGGTATCCTATGTCCTTCTTCGACCATCATGTGACTTGGCAGAACTCCTACCTCAGTTCTACAGATTTTGGAAGGTCTGGGCGGCATCCACATGACAACAGTAGGATCCAGGCATCCATAAGAGAACAAGCTTAGTCTAAAGAGGAGGAGATGGAGACCAAGTCAGATGGGGAGGTAGAATGTGACCTAAGCAATATGGAAGTCACCCAGGACCTCTGTCAGTACTTTGCAGAGACCCAGAGGCACAGAGAAGACCAATGGTGGCAGCAACAGCTGGATGCAGAATACCTGGATGACTACACGATTGCTGACCATGACCTGTACTACAACATCTACTGGTCAGTGGAGCCCCTGACTAAGAAGCCCAGTGAGAAGCAACAGACTGAGAATAAAGCATTTGTTTGGGAGAGTGCCACGAAGATCCAGGCCATGGAGGCTGCAGTGCAGCTGAGCTTTGACAAGCACTGTGACAGAAAAGCAGCCCAAGTATTAGCTGGTCATCACCCTGAAGTTCTGAGCACTGGGCACAGGGACCTCTGAGAGTGCTTTCTAACAGAGTTCCCAGCCTCGCCCTTTTTGGGGGGTACACACTCTATATCTCTCCTTCTGTACATTTCTCATGGAAAGAGGAATTTGTAGTGAGGCACAAGCATGTTCACCAAAGTCCCAGTTGACCTGTCATGGATGTATGTACTATGCCAGCCCCTTAGAGGTCAGCCAGATGTGTACTGTTGACAACATGTGAAATTTTCTCCTGACATAAAATGATAATGTTGTATATATTACACTCGTTTTTGATGTTGTCAATAACAGTTCAATTCATTAAAGTTCTTGCCTAGAAAAAAAATCAAATAAAAAAAGATTAAAGACTCAAATGTAAGTCTCGAAACTGTAGAACTACTAAAAGAAAAAGCACAGGAGAAATGCTTCATGATATTCGTCAGGGCAAGGAATTTTTGGATAAGACCCCAAATTACAGACTACAAAAGCAAAAATAGACAAATGGGATTTCATCAAACTAAAATGCTTCTGCATAGCAAAGGAAATAATTAGCAGAGTGAAGAGACAACATATAGAATGGGAGAAAATATTTATAAATAATGCATCTGACAAGGGGTTGATATCAGGAATATGTATAACAAAATCAGATAACTCGATAGCAGGAAAAAAACCTAAATAATCTGATTTAAAAATGGGCAAAGACCTGAATAGACATTTCTCAAAAGAAGATATACAAATTATTAATAACCAGTGGGTATATGACAAAATTTTTAACATCACTCATCATCAGGGAAATGCAAATCAAAACCACAATGAGATATCATCTCACACCAGTTAGAATGGCTGTCATCAAAAAGATAAAAAACTAACAAATGTTGACAATGATACAGTTAAAAGGGAACTCTTATACACTGTTGGTGGAAATGTAAATTAATATAGTCATATTGAAAATACTATGGAGGTTTCTCAAAAAAATGAAAAGTAGAACTACATGTAATTCAACAATCCTACCACTGAATATATATCCAAAGAAACTGAAATTAATTTGTCAAAGAGATACCTATACTCCTGTCTCTATTCCAGCACTATTTGTATTAGCCAAGATATAAAATCAACCTAAATGTCCATCAAAAGATGAAGAGCTAAAGAAAATGTAGTATTTATAAACAATGGAATGTTACTCAGCTACAAAAAGGAATGAAATCCTGTTATTTGCAGCAGCATGGATAAACCTGGAGGACGATATGTTAGGTAAAATGAGCCAGGCACCAAAGGACAAATATCACATCATCTTACTCATATGTGAAACCTAAATAAGTTGATGTCTGTGATGGTTAGTACTGAGTGTCAACTTGATTGGATTGAGAGATACAGAGTAATAATTCTGGGTGTGTCTGTGGATGTTGCTGAAAAGAGATTAACATTTGAGTCAGTGGACTGGGGAATGCAAATCCAGCCTTAATCAAGTGGGCAAAATCTAATCAGCTTCCAGCAAATACAAAGCAGGCAGAAAAACATGAAAAGGCAAGATGACCCTAGCCTCCTAGCCTACATGTGTCTCCTTGTGCTGGATGCTTCCTTCTCTCAAAAATTGGACTCCAAGTTCTTCAGTTTTGCAACTCAGACTGGCTCTCCTTGCTCCTCAACTTGCAGACAGCCTATTGTGGGACCTTGTGATTTTGTAAGTTAATACTCAATAAACTCATATATATATATCCTATTAATTCTGTCCCTCCCAGAGAACCTTGACTAATAAAGATTTTGGTACCAGAAGTGGGGTGATACTAGAGGAACAGAATATAAATGATGGAAATATAAATTTATTTCCTTGGTTTTGTGTTTTCTAAAGTTGGCTACTTAATATGAGTAGACCCAAAAATGCTAAGGACTCTACTTCTAGTAGTATGGAGAACACCAATAGTCCTTGGCATGAACTATTTGGAGAGTTATGCAAAATAAATGCATTTGATACTCCTGATTACTGCTCATGAGAGGCAAGGAGTTTAGTGGCTCTATACATAATACCATTGGCCATATATGGAGAACCAAGGAATATAATGAATCTGGTTGGTTGCCCTGAAGTTCAGTGGACAAAGTGATGAAAGAAAATGATGAACTCAAGGATTCTGTCTCCTGACTTCAGAAGCAGATACTGAGCCTCAAATCTGCTAAGATTGCCCTGAGTGAGAGTCTTATCTCCTATAGAGAAAGAGCTGACATTGTAGAAAAACAGACACAAGCTCTTATCATGAAAGTGGCTAATCTGCAATGAAAGATGCATAGACTTCCTTGCCACGTGTCTACTGTTAAAGTGAAGGCATTTATTGGAAAAGAATGGGACCCTGCAACTTGGAATGGGGATGTGTGAGAAGACCCTGATGAAGCTGGGGACACTGTGTTTGCAAATTGGAATGGGGATGTGTGAGAAGACCCTGATGAAGCTGGGGACACTGTGTTTGCAAATTCTGAGGAACCTTTTTTGACAGAAGGAACAGCTTTCCCATCCCCAGTAGTGGCAACATCCCCTCCCTGACCCAGGCTGCCATCAGCCTTTCCACCTTTGTCTGAGGAGATAAACCCTGCACTGCCTGAGGCAACAGTGATGGCCTCCACTGAGGCAGTTGCCAGGCAGGATAATGTTGATTCTCCTCAGAAGCCACCCCCAACACCTCTGTTTGCTTCTAGACCTATAACTGGACTAAAGTCGTGGTGGGCCCCTAGAGGTGAGGTTGAGAGTGTGACCCCTGAGGAGGTGTGCTACACTTGAAAACAACTGTCTGAGTTCTCTAAATTATATAAACAGCAATCTGGAGAACAGGAATGGGAATGGATACAAAGGGCATGGGATAATGGTGGAAGCAACATAGAGTTGGTTCAGGCGGAATTTATTGATTTGGGCCCACTAAGTAGGGACTCTGCCTTTAATGTTGCAGCTCAGGGAGTTAAAAAAGGTTTTAATAGTTTACTTGCTTGGTTAGCTGAAATATGGATTAAAAGATGGCCCACTGTGAGTGAGTTGGAAATGCCTGATCTCCCTTGGTTTAATGTAGAGGAAGCGATCTAAAGGCTAAGGAAGATTGGGAGCGTGGATTGGATTAGTCACTTTAGACCTACTCATCCCATCTGGGAGGGTTCAGAAGATATACCCTTGACCCATGCCTTGTGAAATAGATTTGTGAGGGCAATACCTGTATCTTTGAAGAGCCTATAGTTGTTCTTTTCCACATATTAGGTTCTCTAACAGTGGGAACCACAATTACTCAACTATAAGATTTAAATACAATGGGAATAATTGGATCTTGGATCCTTAGGTGGTAGAGGCTAAGTGGCAGCACTCAGCTGTCAAAGGCAAGGTGGGCATAGCTACCATAATGGATAAAAGAGGCAAATCAGCAATCACATAGAGCTCTGGCATTGGCTAATTAATCACAGTATTCCTAGAAGTGAAATTGATGGGAAGTCTACTGCATTCCTTCTTAAATTATACAAACAGAAAACTTGTAAGTAGAATGGACAAAATACTAAATTGAATTATAAAGTCAGAGAATCCTGCCCCCTTAATCAATTTCCAGACCTGAACCAGTTTACAGAACCAGAACCTCTTGAATGAAGGAGAGGCTGGGTCCCCTTGAGGAAGGACCACACTACACTATCAACAATTTATGTTGTGAACCTTTCTCCCATCGTTCCCTAAGGGGACCACTGGCCTTTTACCAGGGTAACTGTGCACTGGGGAAAGGGAAATGATCAGACATTCGAGGACTACTGGATGCTGGCTCTGAGCTGATGTTGATTCTAGGCAACTCATAATGTCAATGTGGTCCTTCAGTTAAAGTACAGGCTTATGGAGGTCAGGTAATTAATGGAGTTTTATCTCAGGTCTGACTTACAGTGGGTCCAGTGAGTCACTGGACTCATCCTGTGGTCATTTACCCAGTGCCAGAATGCATAATTGGCATAGACAACTTAGCAGCTGGCAGAACCCCCACATTGGCTCCCTGACTGGTAGGGTGAGGGCTATTATGGTGAGAAAGGCCAAATGGAAGCCGTTAGAGCTGCCTCTACCTAGAACATTGTAAATTAAAAACAATATCACATCCCTGAAGGGATTGCGGAGATTAGTGCCACCATCAAGGACTTGAAAGACACAGAGGTGGTGATTCCCACCACATCCCTGTTAAATTATCCCATTTGGCCTGTGCAGAAGACAGATGTGTCTTAGAGAATGACAGTGGATTACTGTAATCTTAACCAAGTGGTGACTCCAATTGCAGCTGCTGTACCAGATGTGGTTTGATTGCTTGAGCAAAATAACACATCTCCTGGTACCTGGTACACAACCATTGACTGTACAAATGCCTTTTTCTCCATTCCTGTTTATAAGTCCCACTAGAAGCAATTTGCCTTCAGAAGTCAAGGACAGCAATATACCTTTACTGTACTACTGCAGGGGTATATCTACGCTCCATCTTTCTGTCATTATCTTATTTGGAGAGCCCTTAGACCCTGTTTGCTTCCACAAGATATCACACTGGTCCATTACATTGATGACATTATGCTGATTGGATCCAGTACACAAGAAGTAGTAAACACATTGGAGACATTTGCATGCCAGAGAATGGGAAATAAATCTGACTAAAATTTAGGGACAATCTACCTCACTAAAATTTCTAGGGATTTAGTGGTTTGGGGCCTGTTGAGATATTCTAAAGTAGAAAATAAATTCCTGTATTTGACCCTCCTACCACCAAGAAAGAGGCACAATGCCTAGTAGGCTTATTTGGATTTTGGAGGCAATACATTCCTCATTTGGGTGTGTTATGCCAGCCCATTTACCCAGTGACCCCCAAAGGCTGCCAGTTTTGGGTGGAGTCCAGAACAGAAGAAGGCTCTGCAACAGGTCCAGGCTGCTGTGCAAGCTTGGCACATATGACCCAGCAGATCCAATGGTGCTTGAGGTTTCAATGTCAGATAGGGATGCTGTTTGGAGCCTTTGGTGGGCTCCCATAGGGGAATAACAGCAAAGGCCTCTAGGATTTTGGAGCAAGACCCTGTCATCTTCTGCAGATAACTACTCTCCTTTTAAGAGACAGCTTTTGACCTAGTACTGGGCTTTGGCGGAAACTGAACATTTGACTATGGGTCATCAAGTCACCATGCGACCTGTACTGTCTATCATGAACTGGGTGCTTTCTGACCCATCTAGCTGTAAAGTGGGTCGTGCACAGCAGCATTCCATCATCAAATGGAAGTTATATATACGTGATTGGGCTTGCTCAGGCAGGTCCTGGAGGCACAAGTAAGTTACATGAGGAGGTAGCTTAAATGCCCATGTTCTCCACTCCAGCCACCCTGCCTTCTCTCCCCCAGCCTGCATCAATGGCCTCATGTGGAATTCCCTATGATCAGTTGACCGAGGAAGAGAAGACTAGGGCCTGGTTCAGATGGTTCTGCACGATATGCAGGCACCACCCAAAAGTGGACAGCTGCAGCACCACAGCCTGTTTCGAGGACATCCTTGAAGGACAGCGGTGAAGGGAAATCTTCCCAGTGGGCAGAACTTCAAGCAGTGCACCTGGTTGTGCACTTTGCATGGAAAGAGAAATGACCAGATGTGCAATTATATACTGATTCATAAGGTGTAGCCAATAGTTTGGTTGGATGGTCAGGGACTTGGGAAAAGCATGATTGGAAAATTGGTGACAAAGACATTTAGGGAAGAGGTATGTGTGTGGAACTCTCTGAGTGGTCAGAAACTGTGACGATATTAGTATCCCATGTGAGTGCTCACAAATGGGTGACATCAGTGGAGGAGGAGTTTAATAATCAAGTGGATAGGATGACCCATTCTCTGGACACCACTCAACCTCTTTCCCCAGCCACCCCTGTCATAGCCCAATGAGCCCATGAACAAAGAGGCCATGGTGGCAGGGATGGAGGTTATACATGGGCTCAGCAACATGAACTTCCACTCACCAAGGCTGATCTTGCTATGGCCACTGCTGAGTGCTCCGTTTTCCAGCAGCAGAGATCAACACCAAGCCCTTGATATGGCACCATTCCTTTGGGTAATCAGATAGCTACCTGGTGGCAGGTTGATTATATTGGACCTCTTCCATCATGGAAAGGACAGAGGTCTGTCCTCACAGGAATAGACACTTACTCCAGATATGGGTTTTCCTTTCCTGCATGCAATGCTTCTGCCAAGACTACCATCCGTGGACTCACGGAATGCGTTATCCACCATCATGGTATTCCACACAGCATTGCCTCTGACGAAGGCACTCACTTTATGGCTAAAGAAGTGCAGTAGTGGGCTCAGGCTTATGGAATTCACTGGTCTTACCGTGTTCCCAATCATCCTGAAGCAGCTGAATTGATAGAACCGTGGAATGGTCTTTTGAAGTCACAATTACAACACCAACTAGGTGACAGTGCTCTGCCAGGCTGGGGATAAGTTCTCCAGAAGGCCGTGTATGCTCTGAATCAGCGTCCAATATATGGTACTGTTTCTCTCATAGCAGGATTCATGGGTCCAGGAATCAAGGGGTGGAAGTGGAAGTGGCACCACTCACCATCACTGCTAGTGATCTACTAGTGAAATTTTTGCTTCCTGTTCCTGCGACATTACGTTCTGCTGGTCTAGAGGTCTTAGTTCCAGAGGGAGGAACACTGCCACCAGGAGACACAACAAAAATTCCATTTAACTAGAAGTTAAGTTCGGCACCTGGACACTTTGGGCTCCTCCTACCTTTAAGTTAACAGGTTGAGAAGCGAGTTACAGTGTTGGCAGGGGTGATTGATGCAGAGTATGAAGATGAAATCAGTCTACTACTCCACAACAGAGGTAAGGAAGAGTGTGCATGGAATACAGGAGATCCATTAGGGTGTCTCTTAGTATTATCATGCTCTGTGATTAAGGTCAATGGGAAACTATGACAGCCCAATCCAGGCAGGACTACAAATGACCCAGACCCTTCAGGAATGAAGGTTTAGGTCACTCTATCAGGAAAAAAGAACACAACCTGCTGAGGTGCTTGCTGAAGGCAACAAGAATACAGAATGTGTAGTAGAAGAAGGTAGTCATCATTACCAGCTACAATTATGTACCAGCTGCAGAAACGAGGACTATGTCATGAGTATTTCCTCCTTTTGTTAAAAACATGTTTGTGCATGTATACACTTGTACTAAGAAAATATCTTGATTTTATTTCCTTTTCCTTTATCATGTAACGTGAGATTTATTGACTCCATATCAGCATTTAAGTATTGTTAACTTTATGTAATAGTATTTGGGTTGGTGCCATTTCAGTTGTCGAAGGATAGTTGTATTATGATAGGCGTAATTATGACCTCACTATTTTCTTTATTTGAAGATTATGTATGATCTCAGGACATGTCTATGGGTTCAAGTTGACAAGGGGTGGACTTACGATGGTTAATACTGAGTGTCAACTTGATTGGATTGAGGAATATAGAGTATTAATTCTGGGTGTGTCTGTGTGGGTGTTGCCCAAAAGAGATTAACATTTGAGTCAGTGGGCAGAGGAAGGCAGATCTGGTGTGCAGAATCTAATCATCTGCCAGTGAATGTAAAGCAGGCAGAAAAACGTGAAAAGCAAGACTCCCAGCCTACATTTTTCTCCCTTGCTGGATGCTCCCTGCTCTTGAGTATTGGACCCCAAATTCTTCAGTTTTGGGACTTGGACTGGCTCTCCTTGCTCCTCAGCTTGCAGACAGCCTATTGTGGGACCTTGTGATTGTGTAAGTTAATACTCAATAAACTCTCCTATTAGTTCTGTCCCTCTCAGAGAACTCCTAGAAGTACAGAGTAGAATAGTGATTACTAGAGACTGGTGAAGCGGGAGAGGAGTGGGAATGGAGAGAAATTGTTCAACTGGTACAAAGGTACTGCTAGAAAAGAGGAATAATTTCTGGTGTTATATTGTGCAGTAGGGTGACTATAGTTAATAATAATGTATTATATATTTCAAAGTAGCTGGAAGAGAGAATCTTGAAATGTTATCACAACATTGAAATAAGCTAATCACCATGATATGATTATTATACAATATATACATGTATTGAAACATCACACTGCACCCTATAAACTTGTACTATTATTTTTTTTTTTTTTTTTTTTTTTTTTTTTTTGAGACGGAGTCTCTCTCTGCCGCCGGGCTGGAGTGCAGTAGCCGGATCTCAGCTCACTGCAAGCTCCGCCTCCCGGGTTCACGCCATTCTCCTGCCTCAGCCTTCCCGAGTAGCTGGGACTACAAGCGCCCGCCACCGCGCCCGGCTAGTTTTTTGTATTTTTTAGTAGAGACGGGGTTTCACCGTGTTCGCCAGGATGGTCTCGATCTCCTGACCTCGTGATCCGCCCGTCTCGGCCTCCCAAAGTGCTGGGATTACAGGCTTGAGCCACCGCGCCCGGCCCCAACTTGTACTATTATTATATCAGTTATAATAATTTAAAAACTCATGTTAAAAAGCTTGTAGATCTAGTTCTAAAAAAGCTGAAATGTAATATGCAATGTTGCTTATTTTTAAAAGACAAATGGTTACAATGTTTTTGTTTAGGATGGAAGTAGATCTGTACCTTAATATGACATTGCACAGGAGATTTCAGATACATAGTCAGTAGAAGTTTTGGGATGGAGCATATTCAAAGTAAATGAAACTGCATAAAGAATGGCGCCTGGAATGAATTATACTCCACTTGACACTTCTTCATTTCTCAATTTAAAACAACTGAGTGGCCATAGGTATGAGCTCTGAAGAAAACAGTAACTCAACTTGAATGCGGGTCCTACCATTACTACCTGTGAAACTTGGGAAGTAATTTAACCATTTCAAATATCACTTTCCTCATTTGTAAACTGGGTGCAATAACAGACCTGTATCCTAGGGTTGTTATTAGAATTAAATGATTTAATACATGGGTCTTTACACTATTATTTATATCTATGTTCTTTTGGTCCTTTTTTTAACATATGATCCATTATCAACTTCAAAACTTATAGTAGAAGATTGATGGTGTGAAAACATACCTCATTTTATTGGACTTCACTTTATTGTGCTTCTCAGGTATTTCCTTTTTAACAAATTGTGGCAACCCCACATTAAGCAAGTGTTTCAACAGTGTATTTCTGATAGCATTTGCTCACTTTGTGCCTCTGTGTCACATTTCGGTAATTCTTGCAATACTGCAAATGGTTTCATTATTATTATATCTGTTATGGTGATCTGTGATCAGTGATCTTTGATATTCTCACTGTAATTGATTTGGAGCACCAGAAACCATGCCCATGTAAAATGGTAAGTTAATAAACGTGTGTGTTCTCACTGCTCTACTGCTTGGCTATTTCTTAGTCTCTCTCCCTCTCCTTGGGTCTCCCTATTCCGAGGCACAACAGTATTAATACTAGGCCAATTAATGACCCAACAAGGGCCTGTGTTTAAGTGAAAGGAAAAATCACATGTCTCTAGCCTTAAATCAAAAGCTGGAAATGGGCCAGGTGCCTTAGATCACACATTTAATGACAGCACTTTGGGAGGCTTCGGCTACAGGATCACTTGAGCCCAGGTTTGAGACCAGCCTGGGCAATATAGCAAAACCTCATCTCTACAAAAAACTTAAAAAAGTTAGCTTGGCATATGAGTTCATGCCTGTAGTCCCAGCTGATAGGGAGGCTGAAATAGGTGGATCACTTGGGCCCAGGGGTTAGAGGCTGCAGTGAGCCATGAGTGTGCCGCTACTCTCCAGCCTGGGTTACACATCAAGACTCCGTGTGATAAAAAAGAAGCGAGAAATGATGAAGCTTAGTGAAGCTTGTGAAAAACCTCTAAGATAGGCAAAAATCTAGGTCTCTTTTGCCGAACAACTATCCAGATCTTAATGCAAAGGAAAAGTTTTTGAGGAAAGTTAAAAGTGCTACATCAGTGAACACACAGATGAGAAGAAAGCAAAACAGACTTTTGCTGATATGAAGAAAATTTGTGTGATCTGGCTAGAAGATCAAATCAGCCACAACATTCCCTTAAGCCAAAGCCTAATCCAGAGCAAAACCCTATCTCTCTTCAATTCTGTGAATGCTGAGAGAGGTAAGAAGCTGCAGAAGAAAAGATGGAAGCTAGCCAAAGTCAGTTCATGAGGATTTAAGGAAAGAAGCTGTCTCCACAATATAAAAGAGCGAGGTGAAGCAGCAAGTGCTGATTTAGAATCCAGCTAAGATAACTGAGGAAGTTGTTTGGCTACATCAGATAACAGATTTTCAGTGTAGATGAAACAGTCTCATAGTGGGAAAACATGCTGTCTAGAACTTTTGTAGCTGGAGAGAAGTCAATGCCAGGCTCCAAAACGTCAAAACACAGGCTGACTCTCTTGTTAGAGTCTAATGCAGTTGGTGACTTTAGTTGAAACCATGCTTATTTACCATTCTGAAAATCTTAAGGACCTTAAAAATATGCTAAATCTACTCTGCCTGTGCTATGCAAATGGCACAACAAAACTTGGGTGACAGACTGCACATTTTTTTTATAGCACAGTTTACTGAATATTTTAAGCCCACTATTGAAACCTACTGTTCAGAAAAAAAAAAAAAAAAGATTTCTTTCAATATATTACTGTTCATTGACAAAGCATCTGGTTACCTAAGAGCCATGATGGAGAAGTACAGGAGATTCATGTTGTTTTCATGCCTGCTAACACAGCATCCATTCTGCAGCCCATGGATCAAGGAGCAATTTCGATGTTCAAATTTCTTTTTCTAAGAATACATTTTGTAAGGCTACAGTGGCCACAGATAATGATTCATGTGATGTATCTGGAAAAAGTCAATTGAACACCTTCTGGAAAAGATTCACCATTCTAGTTGCCATTAAGAACATCTGTGACTTACAGGAGGAGGTCAATATCAATAGGAGTTTGTAAAAACTTGATTCCAGCCCTCAGGGATGACTGAGGCATTCAGAAGACTTCACTGGAAGATGTAACTGCAGATGTTGTAGTGAAGCTGCCTAGTTGTCTGGAGTAAATACCGAAGTTCTTGCTCTCACGGCCAAGGAAATTAAGGTCGCGGACACACACATGGACACACACATAGACACAGACACAGAGTGAGATTGGAGCAGGAGTTTAATAGGCAAAAGAACAGCTCTCTGTCATAGAGAGGGGTCCGAAGTGGGTTACCAAGTTGTAATAAAAATGTCAGGGATTTTATAAGTGGGCTAGTGAGGATGGGGTGTCTTATCTTCCTAAGGTCCAAAGATTTAGTTGGGACCAGGTGTGCTATCTTTTTAGAGCAGAGTTTTCTATCAGCTCTCACCCCATTTCTTGATCATGTAGGCAGACTCAGTCTGTCCTGCTCTGTGCTCCTATTTTTTTTTTTTTTTTTTTCTTATCTGGGAGGGAGAATTTCTGTGTCGGTTCCCAGACATCGTCTTACAGCTGCAGGCATCCCCCTGTGTCTGCTTCTCCATTCCCTATCTTAGCGGGCCTAAGGGGAAAGGAATGTGCTAATTAAGGCTCACTGTTTTCACTGGGGCTCATTGTATGAGTGTGAAGTTTGGTGCTCATCCAGGAGACTCCCTACTCCTTCTGTGCCCGAGTTGATTATCTGTGTTTTACAGCCTGATCTTCCAGGCTGCCTTTTGTTAGAAGAGAAGTGATTTCTTTGAACTGCATGAGGTTAGAAAGGGAGCTATTTATGCTTTTTGTTAGAAGGAAAGTTTTCTGCAGGGGACTCTTTTCACTTGAACTGTCCACCCAAAGAATTTCTTTCTATCTTCTACAACTTATTTCCCCTCTCAGGAATGGAATACCTAACTGCTGTTAGGGGGAGTTGGGTGATGATTTCTGGCTACTTCCTGCTGGAGGGGGGTGTTGTGTGGGGAACAGCAGCTAGGGCTCCTCCTGAGGTCGATCTAAGTGTCCCTGGTAGACGTAAATGGCATTTTCATTTTCGGCTCCATTTGCAGCACCATCTGAAACTTGATGGCTTGTAGGCGAGAAGAGATAAACTTTACAAGGAGGTTTAGAATATAGGGTCCAAGACCGGGCACGGTGGCTCATGCCTGTAATTCCAGCACTTTGGGAGGCTGAGGCAGGTGGATCACGAGGTCAGAAGTTCAAGACCAGCCTGGCCAAGATGGTAAAACCCCATCTCTACTAAAAATACAAAAATTAGCAGAGTGTTGTGGTGGGTGCCTGTAATCCCAGCTACTTGGGAGGCTGAGGCAGAGAACTGCTTAAACCCAGGAGGCAGAGGTTGCAGTGAGCTGAGATTGCACGACTGCACTCCAGACTGGGCAACACAGTGAGACTCCATCTCAAAAAAAAAAAAAAAAAAAGAATATAAAGTCCAACTATGAGTATTAAGACTACCATTATTAGCGGGGACACTGTAGGCCACAACCATGACAACAGAGTTTGTTTGATATCTGTGAACCATTTAGATGGTTAGTGCTGTTGTAAGTGGGTGTATGGGGCCTGGCTTTGCTCAGCTTCCTTGGTCTTACTTTCTCCAAAAAAGGAAACCTCTGGGTTATAGGTTATCTGGCAGGATTTGTAGGATAATTGCCCAGAACTAGAACATTGTTTAAGATTTTCTACATCACCCATCCCTTTTTGTTTTCTTTGAGTCACAGCTGGAGATTTGTGGTTGGCTCACAGGAATTAGAAAATGTAGGCAAAAACTTAAACACAACTAATGAGACTAGAAGTTAATAGAAGATTTATGAAAAGTTTTAAGACATAATTTTTCTCTCTCTAGTCCTCAATTTTGTTAAAAACAACTTATGATAGGACTGAGCTGTTTGCAAAATAAACTTGTCTTATACTTGGCCTGATTATTTGCATAAAGCACAGCAAGAGTGATCACCTTTACATAGGCCTTTTTGATTGGCTTTTATGGAACTCTGTTCCACAAGGAATCTCAGATAGGGCTTTTTAAAGCCAAGCCTAGTCATGGGTTTGTACTTTCAAATACCCCTGAATTGGGTAAACTTCTTTTTTCTTGAGGTTCCAAGAGCATGGGGTTCCTAGGCCTGTTAGAAAGTGACATTCTTCCCCCCCTCCCCGTGATAGGCCCCGGTGTGTGATGTTCCCCTTCTCGAGTCCAAGTGATCTCATTGTTCAGTTCCCACCTACGAGTGAGAACATGCGGTGTTTGGTTTTCTGTTCTTGTGATAGTTTGCTGAGGGGGGAGGGGGGAGGGATTGCATTGGGTGTTATACCTGATGTAAATGACGAGTTGATGGGTGCTGACGAGTTGATGGGTGCAGCACACCAACATGGCACAAGTATACATATGTAACAAACCTGCACGTTATGCACATGTACCCTAGAACTTAAAGTATAATAATAATAATAATAAAAGCAGAGATTGGAGTGATACACCTACAAACAAAGGAATCCCAAAGATTGCTGGCAATTGCCAGAGACTAAGAAAGAGGGATGGTACAGATTCTCCCCCAGTGCCTCCAGAAGGAAACAATCCTGCCAAAACCTTGATTTTGAACTTTCAGCTTCCAGAAACAGTAAATATACATTGTTTTAAGCTATCCAGTTTGTGGTTACTTGTTATGGCAGCCCTCAAAACCAATACAGTAATTTTCACATCATTAGTCTTAAAGAAAAAGGTTATAGGAACAGGAGTCAACCTCTTGGAGTTTCAATTTCCTCCCCTTTAAATTGGGAATAATAACATCTGTCCTTCCATTGTACTGAGAAAATGATCATAAAAATACTTAGAAACTGAATTATAAATGCAGGGTATTACTCTTTCGGGTGTATGCTTCTAATCGCTTTGTCAGCTCTAATTTATTGTGTTTTTCTCTTTCCCTTTCTTTAAGATCATCTATTTTCAAGTAACATTTGCCTTCCTTAGAGAAGTTACTGTTTGGGTGTAAGCTGCCTATTTAAAAAATAACCATCTCTAGCATAAAAGGGAAAATTCAAATTATGAATCTGTAACACCACCCACTCTCCTAACCTCCGAAGCATACATTTTGCCATAAATTGACAACAGATTTACCCTTCATTTGAGGAGATATCAAGCACTGTAACCTTTTGTTAATACATAGATGTAGGACATTGCTTGTTCCAGTTAATTGACTATTCTGTTGAGCCCAACAGTACCATCACAAACGATCACTTTCCGAAGCTTACAAGAAAGAAGATATTTGGCACTGAAAGTACGTTTTTCACAAATCACAAATCAGTTAAGGATTCTCAATTATCAACACAAACTATGATTATAAGATACTACCAATTATTTATAGTCTTGAAAATTTTTTTTTAAAGTTTAAAATAAATTGCCCACCAATAAAAATTTGACAGTTAAAAAAAAAAAAAAAAAAAAAGAAAGTGACATTCTCTACTCACTGTAGGTTAGGAACCCTGTCTGCACAGGGGCTGTGTAGACAAGGTGTGAGGCCAGTTTCCCAAGGGGCTTTTATTGGCTTTGCAAGTCAAGCTTGACTCCTTAAAGGGAAATACGTCCTTTCAGTCAAAGTCTTGGTAAAACAACCAGTTTTTCCAATTGTATTCTGTTGCAAAATAAAATGGATTCTTATTGCACTGAGGCAAACAACTACATTGTTATAAGTCAAGAATACTTACAACCCGTTTCTGAATTCTAGAGGAACCAGGCAGCGCAAATAAAAATTTTTCAAACCTTGTTTACAGGAGTATAGCTTACTTAGTTGTTAAAGGCTGTAACTAGCTCAAGACAAGTTTCCTTGAGGGTCAGCAATGTTCCAAGCATAAGTCAAAAAATTGCTTTAGTTTTCTATTAGTTCAGTCCATTCTGTTAACTCTCATTCTGCTTGATATTTGTAAACATTGCAGCTTTTTATGAGTCCTGTACATTTTTCTGTTATCAGCAACCTGCAGTTAAGAGAACCTATTAAAATTCCACGGATGATTAGTAACTATTTTTTATTTTGAACAAGATGAAAACAAGATAAAAATTGTCTGTAAATGACAGAATGTCCAGGATGGTTACAGTTAAGAGCATGATTGACAAATTTGATTATTACCATTGGCTTACAATAACCCAACATAGCAACTTTAATTGTGATTAATAGCATATATTTCGCCACTAGAACCTTAGACATCCCATACAGTTTTGGAACATATATTATTCTCTAAGATATAACCTGAAGTGCATTAGACATCATTTTGGCAATTCCATGTGCCTAGACATGTTAAATAATCCTGTTTACCTCTCTTCCAGATACTCCAGGGGCCCTCTGTAGCACCTAAAAGCTA
This sequence comes from Theropithecus gelada, assembly GCF_003255815.1. Lineage (NCBI taxonomy): Eukaryota > Metazoa > Chordata > Mammalia > Primates > Cercopithecidae > Theropithecus > Theropithecus gelada. The sequence goes on along the minus strand of NC_037689.1, from coordinate 67,706,035 downwards.
GGGCTCAGGAAAGACAACCTTGAGACTAAAGTTTGATTTTGGGAAGCCTGTTAAATACATTCAAAATTTAAAACACTTGATATTATGAAATATAATTTTAGATTACCATAAGTTACTTATTTTTCCAAAATGATGAGTCAAAAATTTGAAAAAGCAAAAACCATTCATTATCCTTTTCTATTACATGAAAATCATGTTCAAGAGAGAAAGTTAAATTTTACCCTTGCATTAATTTGCTATTACTGTTAACCCTAATTTTTAAATGAAATCTTATAGACAATTCTATTCAATCTTAACCAGTTTGACCATGAGGTGAGATTTTTACATTCCCGTTATAACCTTTGACAAGTTTTGCTAAAGAAAGGATTGGCATTTTAAGAAAACCTTGTTGTGCTTTTATTTCAGAGTTTAATTTACAGGAAAAAAAACACATAACACCCTTCTGAATTTAGTTAATAGGTTCACACAGTTCCTTTGCAAGATTATTTTTTTTACAATCTTTTCACAATTTGCTTAAACCTTCCACTTTAAGACACTTCTTTATTTCTAGGCAGAATGTACATGTCCATGTACATTCTTGTAAACTTTAATTAAAAATATATTTTACTGTTTTTTTACACACCTTGTATGTGAATCCATGTTCAGTAGTCTCAATTACATGTCATAGCTCTTAACAATTTTTAACTTCAATGTAAAATCTGATAGGCTGTTTTAATTATGTGCTACATGCAGATAAAGTTTGACTCCTTTCAGCATAGTTAGGGTCATGGTTACTTCCATATGTTCCTAGGCCTTACCAATTGTGAAGCAGGTAAGGTGACAGTTTTTAAAGGCCAAAGAAGCAGTTACAACTTTCAAACATTTAGCAAACCTAGTATCTGAGTTGTGTAATTTAGACCACATTTTTATACCTTGAAGACATTTGTATTTTACCAGTAATTCCTAGCACTGTTTTTCTTTTTAAAGATTAAAGTTGTGTGAACTGAAAGGTACCACAGCTTTTACTTTTCTCTTAAAAATATTTGATTTAAGTGATTATTTTTCTTAGGAAAATTAATTAGAGCTCTTTTTAAATAGGCATTACATGCATAACACATAGGTAACCACAGAGACAAACAGAAGAAAATCCAGTAGTTACAAGATTTTTCATTTGCTAATTTCCCAATTGGATTATTGGCCTGCTGGTGAGATCCTTTAAGAACAGGGCTAGGAAGACAGTTTCCAGGGCCTAATAACCAAGCACAACCAGAAGACAAAGACAGATTTTGAGAGATACTTATTCACCTTTAATTCCAGGAGTTCCATGAGGAAAACAGACATTTTTTTCCAAAATGGGATTTGTGGCACCTTTTCTGTTTTCCCAAGGAGTCCCAGGACACCAGAATTTATTTTAGGATCTTTCATGCATGCACCAAGAGTGTCAAGATACAGTGAAAAAAAGTAATACAGTCAACTGAGAAAAAAAACCTTTTCCAGGAAAACTAGATCTATGAAGAGAAAAGCATAAAGGCCTTTAAAATATATCTGTAGCTTGGATATCAACTTTCAATTAAGCTGAGTGCTCTTTAAGAAAATCCTTTTTCATTAATTAAAACATTACAGATAATATAAACAGTGATTCTTACCATTTTTTCCCCCAGTTTGCACCTGTTCACAATCATGTTTAGGTTCTCCAGTTTTCTCTAGGGGAAAGTGGCTGGGCTCAGGCAAGGGCAGGTTTTCAACTGGGTTGCAGATCCCTTTAGTAGCACAGCTTGATAATTGAGGAGGCAATTGTCTGCTAGCTAAAGCCTTTCCTTAAAGGACAGCAGTCCCTCTATATTGTGAGGGTGCAAACAGTTAAGTTATTTCGCATGGTTAACCCAGTGGCCTCTGGCACCAGCAAAACCACTACTGCAACTGTGGTTTGCAGGAGGCAGGCTGACCATACTTTAGCCACTAAGTTAAGTTGCTTGGTTAAGTAGCCATTGGCTGTTGAGCCGGACCTCAAGCCATAGTTAAAACCTCCAGGGCCATTTCCTTCCTTTTTGATACATAGAGATTGAATACTTTCCCTATGGGAAGAATGAGGGCTGGTGTTTTAAGTGAGGCTTGCTTTAGCTGGTTAAAGGCTTTTTGAGCCTCAGATTCCCAAGTGGGGGAGGGGGTGAGTTTTAACCTTTTGAGTTTTTCTTATGAGGTGGTATAAAGGGTGAGCCATTTCCCTGTACCCAGGTACAGTCTGCAGAATTCAGCAATGCCCAATAATTCCTTTAACTGTTAAAGGAAATGGGTTTAATATTCTCCTCACCTGGTGCTCTAGTTCCTTCTAATAAGACTAGACTGAGGTTCTTTACTGAAGTCTGACAGAACTGAGCTTTAGACTTTGAGATCCTATATCCCCTTTCAGCTAAGAAATTGAAGAGGGTCTTAGTGCCTTCCTGAGACCTCCTTGGTCCCAACCAAAAAATAATATTGTTATTATTAGGCACAGAGGAGACTGTCATTTACACACTGCAAAGTTGCAACTTGAGAGTGAGAAAAACTAGAAAGAATTTTAAACAGGGCCTGTTTAAGCAACTTCCTCCCAATATCAGGGGCTTTCTGAGTAATGAACCTTTTCTTTATTGCATTGGGAGACAAGGAGGTGTGTTTTATTAAAACCTCTCTCAGCCTTTCTAAAAAGGCAGGGAGATTTTCATCTGGTTTCTGGTTCAACAAGGACAGTTTAGAGTAATTAAGGGGTTTGGTCCTAGTCCTTTGGCCCTCTAATATGCACATTTAAAAGTGTTTCCTTTTCCATTCATCTATGGGGTCACAGGTCATCCAGTCAGGATTGTCAAGAAGTATAGCCTCTCTACCTATTGGGAATTGTTTTTCTGTTATTTCCTCACCTTCCTCATCTCCCCTTTTCCTTTTTGTTCTACTATAGGGACATATTGTTCATCTCTGAACTTTTCTGCTGCTTGAAGAGCTGGCTGCTTTTCAGCTGCAGTGAGGGTTTGGCCTAGAAGCAACATAACATCTCTACATGTAAGATTAAACACTTGGGTTACATTTTGGAAAGCCTGTGCATATTTATCAGGGTCACCAGAGACCTGCATATATCCCCCTTTATTTTTCTAAGGTCCTGCAATAAGCAGGGAACTGGTACCCTAGTGGTGCCCCTTCCATTTGGCATTTCTTGTAGGAGTGGTATTGAAACTGGGGCAATGGGGAGCTTTGAAGATGGTGGAGCTGGAGAAGCTGATGGTGCAGTTGGAGGGGGCCCCAGATGAGGGAAATTGGAAGGACTGGGGTACTTAGGAGTCACCTCCAATGGTTTCTCCAAAACTTGTTCTTCTGACTTAGGGGAACTACTCTCCAAAGACTTGCCTGATTTGATTGCTAAGAAGGCTGAGTCAATTGTGCAATGCTTGGTCTAATAGTTGGATAATATTAAAATTAGGGATCCTTTCCACAGGCCAGGTTTGTTCATTCCCAAGATGGTAAGAAGTCCATGGTAAGAAGGTATCTCCTTGTGCAAAAGAAAATGAGCAGCTTTTTCTTTAGAATTTTGGGGTCAAAGGAGTTCAAAATGTACTCCAGAGGAGTGCAGGCCAAAGATGGCTTGCTACCCATCCTAGAAAAGAGACAAGAGAAGAGGCATCCCTCAGTCTCCTTGTTCTTTTTAGTGTGACCCAGGGTGGAGGGGAAGACAGTGGGGATGCCCCCACCGACTGTTCTCCCTCCTTGGTCCCTGGGTCCCAGCACAATAATTGTCACCCCATGGTTTCAGGTGTGACCCTCAAACATGGTACCAGAGGAAGAAATCAATGGGGCTAGTCACTCTTGCCTATGTAACCTTATTCCTCTGTCTGGTAATTGCCCTTTGACCTCCAATACTTGTATGAACTGCATGGCTCCTTGATGGATGGATCTCAGGAGAGATTATGCAACAGTTGCATTTGAGCAAGGCCCCTTAATTGAGGGAGTGTACTGGACTGAGCTTTATACTCTGCTATTATAGACTGGACTAGAGAATTTATTCTTATGTGATGGTTCCAGTTAATTTTCATACATAAAATCCCCGTTCTATTTAGATACCATTGTAGTTGTAGGCAGAGTAGGTGTCCTAAGAAAACATAAGGGTCAAATGGTGGCCTTCCTGCTAATGGAGAGTATTGAGATTATCGAGAGTATCGAGACTAAAATTTGGTTTTAGAGGGCATTTTTCACCTCACTGCTGAAAGCAGAGTTCTCCTGCTTGCAGAGGGGGCATAAGGTTTGTTCTCTAGCAGAGGGATGTGAAAAGGAGAAGAATTGGAAAGCTAGAGGCTTTTGGCAAAGGACAGAGAAGGTTCCCCAGAGGGCGATTCCTGCTCCACTAGGTGGTGTGTAAGCCTTGAAATACCAGGCAGTAACTTTGCCTCCATATGCTCTCTAAACAAAGGATGGAGAGGGAAGTCTGACATTTGGCAAACTCTCCCCACAGCATACCTCCTAGCAGGAGAAAGTTAATTCACCTCATAGAGGGACTATCCAGTTTAACTGGGCAGTACTGGCTCATTACATGTAAAAAGAAATAGCCTAGGTGGAGAGAGGGACATTCACTGGGGTAGGGGGTAACCTCCTACTCGACCCCAGGAAGAGTTATCACTAGGAATTAAATAGTATTTGAGATCCGGCACATGAAATCCCCCTGTCTGTAGAAAGTCACAAAAACAGCAATCCCTTGACCTGCATGCCTGGTTGCTAAGCCTGCCTAATTGTAAAATCTCCTGCAGCATTGCATACAGAGAGGGGATGGGAGACACGGTGACCACGGAAAGGAAAGGAGGAAAATAAGATTTGCAATAGGAAAGCTTGGAGAGCCTATGTCTGACAACCAGTCAGGCAGTTGGGGGCTAGGGTCAATCTAGGAGCCTTTGGATAAAGGCCAGAGTGTAGCTCTGGTCAGAAATCCTCAGTTGCTCCAGGACCTATTCCAGCCCCGCACAAAGGCAAAGTTCTCCATGAAAGGAAACTTGTTTGGACAGGGCCAACATTCCTAGCACCCCGAGGGTACTGGAGGATTGACTAAGTCTTCCCCAGCAAGCCTCACATCTGAGTCTTCAAGACCGGCGACTAGCCCTCATGGCTCATTAATCAGCCGACAGATGCTCGGTTTTTTAAATAGTTCTTTGAGAGAATAAAAACTGAGTACAGGAAGCCTAGGAAATGAAAGTAGAGAGTCTGCTCCTTTGCTCACTTTTCCGATAAATTCACCTTCTCATCCAAGGCGAGCCCCCAAAATGAAGCAGCTTTATTGTCTGGGGTAAATCTTCCAGGCTGCTCTTGGTTAGAAGAGAAGCGATTTCTTTGAACTGCATGAGGTTAGAAAGGGATTTCTGAGCTTCTTTTTGTTAGATGGAAAGTTTTCTGCCGGGGAATCTTTTTATGCTGTCTACCCAAATAATTTCTTTCTATCTCCTATAACAGAAGAAAGAGTAGGAGAACTAGAATTGGAAGTGGAGCCTGAATATGTGACTGAATTGCTGCAATCTCATTTTAAAACTTGAATGGCTAGGGAGTTCCTTCCTATGGCTGACCAAAGACAGTGGTTTCTTGAGATGGAGTCTATCCCTGGTGAAGATGCTGTGAACATTGCCAAAATGACAATAAAGTATTTAGAATATTATATAAACTTAGTTGATAAAGCAATGGTAGAGTTCGAGAGGATTGACTCCAATTTTGAAAGTTCTACTGTGGGTAAAATGCTATCAAACAGCATCACATAATAAAGAGAAATATTTTGTGAAAGAAGTCAATTGATGTGGCAAACTCACTGTTGTCTTATTTTAAGAAATTGCCACAGCCACTCAAGCCTTCAGCAGATCCCACCCTGATCAGTCAGAAGCCATCAACATATAGGGAAGTGCCTCCACCAGCACAAGTATTAGGACTTGCCAAAGGCTCAGTTGATTATTAGCAATTTTTAGCAATAATATATTTTTAGATTAATATACGTACATAGTTTTTTAGGCATCATGTGATTGCAAACTGAGTAGGCTACAGTATAGTGTAAACATAACTTTCTATGCACTGGGAAAGAAAAAAAAATTGTCACTTGGTTTATTATGATATTTACTTTATTGTGGTGGCCTGAAACCCAACCCACAATATCTCCAAACCTGTATTTCAGGCTCATATAATATAAATGTTGCTATGTGAATCTTTGTTATCTAAAGCATATGACTTTTGTGTCAGTATACACTTGCCAGCGAGTTCATGTTTAATTGAGCACCCCACAGGTTCCACCAGAAGTTCAAGAGAAATGAGTGAAGTGAAAGAGAGATGGAATGAGAGAGAGAGAGAGAAAGAGAGAGAGAGGAAAAAGTTTTATGATCTTTTAATATCATTTTAATATTAAGTTAGATGACTCTGATTGTCCTTGGAAATGCTCTTGCAGAAATGGGATTCATATTGGGGGCTCAGCTTTTATTGAGGATTGAATTAAGTTTTGGTCATATAAACAACAATTTTGAATATATTTTAATGACATTTTCTTCAATGGTCAATGTTTAATATTTTAATTTAATTTTCATTGTCACTATTTAGTATTATAAGGTTTATGCAATCAACTTGATGCCATTTTAATGAGATCAGTTACTACTCATCACTATTGCATAATTTGTAAATGTGAACTGGAAGTAAAAATTTTCACACATTTCCAACTTTAGAAGTGCCATTATTGTGGAGTGTTGTTACATTGAGGTAAATTCTGTAATTATAACAAGGTGAACAGAGTTTTGCCTTATAGATAGACTACAGTATAGTAGAAAAAGTGAGAGCTTTGGAGTAGATAGATATAGGTTTGATCCTTGCTCAGCTACTAGCTGTGATTTTGGGTAAATCAGGTAAATCAGTTTTTCTGAGCCTCAGGATTGTTTTTGTTTTTGTTTTTCATTTGGATTAGTAATATATCTCTAAATGAGTTGTTGGAAGACTTCACTAAATATTGTATGTAAAACCTCTATCAAGTGTTTGCATGCAAGTAACTATTTTTGAAAAATTTGAATTTTTCACTTTGTCAGGCTACCCCCTTGAACTTCTCCACTGGACACCATTTATACATAATACAATGTAAATTGCGCATCCTAGAATTATGCAATCTGTAGCCCTTGTTTGCATTTAAAAATATCTATATCTGGCCAGGCGTGGTGGCTCACGCCTGTAATCTCAGCACTTTGGGAGGCTGAGGTGGGCGAATCATGAGGTCAGGAGTTCGAGAACAGCCTGGCCAACATGGTGAAACCCCGTCTCTACAAAAAATTAACTGGGCATAGTGGCAGGCGCCTGTAATTTCAGCTACTCAGGAGGCTGAGGCAGGAGAATCGCTTGAACCCAGGAGGCGGAGGTTGTAATGAGCCAAGATTGTGCCACTGCACTCCAGTTCGGGCGATGGAGTGAGACTCTGTAAAAGTTAAAGAGTTATACACCCACCCCCCCAATACACACACACACACACACACACACACACACACATATATGTATATGTATATATATAATTTTTTAACTTTTATTTTGGATTCAGCAGGGTATATATGCAGGTTTGTTACCAAAGTATATCAGGTGATGCTGAGGTTTGGAGTATGAATGAATCTGTCATTCAGGTAGTGAGCATAAATACTCAATAGGTAGTTTTTCATCTTTTGCCCTTCTCCCCCCTTCTCCCTCCTGTGTTCCCAGTATTTGTTTTCCTCATCCTTATATCCATGTGTAACCAATGTCTCCCTCCCACTTAAAAGCGAGAACATATGGCTAAAAAATATATTTATTAAGGAATTTTTACTTTCTAGATAATAAAGAGGTAAATTTCAGGTTGGATGTGTTCAAAACAATTCCAAATGGCACTACCTTTTGTGTGTAATGAAGAAGTCAAGTGAAGGAAATAACCATCAATCGGTTCATGCATCCATCCACCCATCTACTCATCTATTCATTCATTTAGCAGATATTTTTCAAGAGTTGACTGTGTGCCAGGCACCATCATAGACACTTAAATCTGTGTGAGTGGATGAAAATGAAATACAGATTTGAATTTGAGTAATAACACTCACCCTGAGGGATAAAATTATACAATTACTTTTTTAAAAATAAGCGTTCTCTGGTAGTAGATATAAACTAAATAAGATATACTTCCTCTTCACTCAGGACATCTGCCCAATATTCTTTCAGTTGTCACTATGAAATATTGGGCATTTAAAAAAATGAACGGTGAAACATAAATGGAAAGGAGCTGTTAATTACAAATACTCCTTTTATCATTACTTGCAGATTCTGGTGCTTTACCTGCCTCTGGCTTTGTTTTTCACCAAGACACACATACATCATTCTCAGGCCAGTCTTTCTCCTTAAGCTTTAAGAAATTGTGGAGAAAAAGAAATGTTAGATTGAGATTCCTATTATTTTTCACTGATTGGCAATTCCAGGTAAATCAATGTTTTTGAATAAGAGACAAAACTAAATAGTGGTAAAGGTATCAAGTGTGGATTATTTCCCCCCTGCCCCCGTTACACAATGAAGCTATCATGAGTACAAGAAAAAAGGCAGGACAAAAAGTTAGTGTAAACATTAAAGATTTTCTGTGGTTTCAGTTATCTCCGAATTGTCATTAAGTTTAAGACACATAAGAAACATTAGAAATCATTTAGTTGGTGCTCTTATTTTATAGATGAGGAAAGAATCTAAGAAAATGAAATTACTTGTCTTTGGTAGCTCAAATAGCCATCGGAACTTAGTTCTTGAGACACAGCCCAGTGATCTTTGTGTCATATCAAGTTTATTCTCGATTTTCTCTTGTTAATTATTTTATTTATCTGCATGACTTTAAGGGATATCTGGAACAAGTCTTTCTTTGCAAATCACATTAAATTATTATGTTGATATTTTTAACTTTCATTTCTGTATTTGTGTATTTCTCAATCTTCCTTATAATTACCACCTTTTCCCATTATTGCAATACTTGTGTTTATCTTCCTCATTTGTTATTCTATTTCTCAGCAGATTTCTTTATTTTTTCATTTCTCATCGGAAATGTCATTTACTATGACTACATACTGAAACATGAAAATAATTACATATACACAAAGCATATTAACTTTGGTTTTAATCTGTCTCTGTGCATCAAGCAGGGTACCATATTCCTTTTGATAATGGATATTGTATAAAGACTGAGAGAATGAAAATCTTAGTCTAGATGTCTGCCGTGTATTAAACTTCTTGGGAGAGAAGCATATATTGTACTTGTGAGCATATTATTAATAATGTAATATGATAATAGGAGTATCTCATTGGGAAAGGCATTCACTTAAACAATTTCATTTTCACAGATGACCATTAACCTGAAAGTAGAAGTTGAAAGTAAAATAAGGAAAAGTACTCAAAATTGATTTTTCAACTAACAATTCTAAGAAATCTATTAAGTTAATCCCCTTGCAGTTTTGTTTTTAACCATTAGTATTTTTGAACTTATCTCTCATTTCCCAAGATGAACAAAATGATCTGAATATGTTCACTTCAGCAGAAGTTGAAAAAACAACAACAAAAAAGAAAATTCCAAAGAAAAATGACCTTTGATTTTGAGACCTGGGACTTCATTTCAGCTTTGAGTCTCTAAACATAGTATGTTTCCTAATCTGCTTCCATTTGTGTTTGAGAGGATTCTGCCTACACCTAGCTTTCAAGTCATTCACCTACAATTCTTGAACTGCAATTAGATAGAGTATAAGCCTTTTTTCTTTCCCCCACTTTCCCTTCTTGCTTTTTAGAACAGCAATCTTGAAAAGATTGAATGAATAGGTTACCATTTTCTGCATCTCTAGTAGTCTGACTGATAAAGCTATTAAATAAAGGCAAACTGTAATTTTTTATTATCTACGTGTCTCATTTATGCTCTTTGCCCTGGAGAAGAGCTGCATTAAAGAACAGAGTATTGTTGAAAACTCCTGAAAAATAATAACTAGATTGATCACTCAAACACTGACACAATTCCTTGGAAAACCAGATTTTACTGTGTATGTGTGGATGGGGAGGGATATTCATCCTGAAGGATTGAAGTGGTGTGATGAAGGTGGAAAAATTATACATGAAGGATTGCTGGAGAAACATAAAGAGAAGCTGGACATCTATATGATAAATACACTTATAATTAGTGAGATCATTAGCACAGACAGAGTATACTTTGATATCCACAAAGAAGTCTTTAAGCTAGGCAGTTAGCTTCACTATGAAGGGAAAAAGCAAAATGAGCTATATACAGCTGAACAGGCTTTTCAGTCTCCAAGGAGGTGACTTGTCTGTTGATGGCCAGTGGGGGTGGAAGAGTGAAATAATTACTTAACAGCGTGTAAACAAAGTGAGATGTGAAGTATGCCTCCCCGCTCCCCTCCCTTTTCATTGAGAGAGTTTCTTGTTGTGATGGCTCCAGTGGGAGAGGCAGCAGAGAAATTTGATTAAATGGATGCCTGGGGTCATGACCCTGTCTAAACATGGTGCAGCTCTCAGCATCAATCAAATAATTTTTTTTCTTAAGAAAAATCTCATCTTGTTGTATATGAGTACCAGTGAGCTTTGGATTTGGTGGTGGTTCAGTAGGGGATGTGTAAGTCTGTGTGAGCATTCTGTTTACAGAAAAGTAACTGAAGAAGAGGCAGTCTTCTGGGACTGCAGAAACCTATAGCTTTATTTTAGATCATGTTATGGGACTTTCATTTGACGATAGCCTATCAACAGCTAGTGGGATTTGGAGTTCCATTAGAATTCACTAGGACTCATTTATTGCAAACCATTGCTGACATTGATCTGAGTGTTTGGAAGATATTTATAGTGTTGTAGTTAGTGTGGGGCTCCTGTGTTCAGAAACTCTCTTAGGATAATTTTATTTGGAGCTGGTGTTTGAAAGCAGCTTGGAAGTGATTTTTCTTTGAAAATGGAGAAAACTGTTTGTTGAGATAACTAGAATAGTGGTCACTGGTGATTCCAATAAGAGCAACAAAATTGGAACTTTTCTGAGCAGGCAAGTGCCACTATATTAAAGAGAACATTTTTTTTTCTGAATGACAGACTTGTTGTCATTAATTCTTGTTTTAAAAAAGAGGACAATTTTAATACAATTAAATGGTCGTTTCCTTCATACGAATTGACAGAAGAGCATGCAACCTATTTTAGATCATCAAAATCTTATTTGTTCCAAATAAGAATGCTTTTGTATGAGAATGTGAATAGCTTACATCAAAAATCTTGATTAACTTAGAATCATAAGGCAAGGAGTTTCCAGCTAATTGAAATTAATCAGGTTTGTGTTGTTAATCCTTGTTGAAAATGATTTTAATAAAGATTATCCCATTTTATTGCCTGCCTTAGCATAGTACAGTAAATATGAATTCAACTTTAGTTGGATGATTGAAATCTTACTGCCTCAGAATCAGATTTCTACTCATCAATTTTAATTATGCAGCAAGATGGATAAAATTATAGAAGATGCAAGAGCTTGGTTTTACTGTCTTGGAATGTGCTTGGAAGTCAGTGATGTGTTCAAACTAATAATAATTTTAAAAACAACATCTCTAAGTAATTTCAAAATACTTTTTCTTAATGATAGTATATAATTAAATGGTGTCAATTGACTGCATTATATAATTAAATTCTGGATAATCAAGGTATATAATTTGGATCTTCTTTGGATTGCAGTTGATTGAAGATATGTTTGCATGTTTTTGTGAAGTAAACATAGTTCTTACAATACTTTTAGACAATAACATATAGGAGCTTAAGAAATACCAAAATGGAAAGTATTTTCCCAAGAAGTGGATAATTTAGACTGTTCTGACCATGGCCATGTAGATTTTGTCCCGAGTTCGTAATTTGAATAACTACAAAGAACATGATTTCAAATATACAGAGTTCTTTTGAACTAAGTATACTATTTACACATGAAATTTTACTTAAAAAACCCACAGTTTCATTGTTTTTTGGGAAAATGGGAAAGGAGTATATTTTCACCACAGAATTTGATTCAAATCAGTTGGACTGTAAATAATAAAACACCAGCCTTGTATTTGAACTTGGAAAGTAACTTTCAAAGCCTTCCCACTCACCATGGAGTTTGCACATGTCAAAGCAAACAGTTTTTACTATAATACATCATTGGATGAAAGGTTTATCAAGTTACTCCTGTTGAGATATTTACAAGAGTCGAGGCTGTCAGTGTCAATAAATGCAGGTTCCCATTGACACAAACTAACCCAATGTGGTTAGCTATACTGCTTCATGACACCCGGGCTTTAAAATAACAGCGGGGCCACTTGGATAACATTTCAGACAAGGGCTCATTTCTGAAACCTTGCCTCGAGTTTTAGCTACCTCGAATACACTAAATTAGAATGCAAATCTTGGAAGATAAAAACAAACAAACAAACAAAAAAACAAACAAAAAAACTGAAGTAAGTCTGTCTGAAGTCTAATTGTAGTCTAATTCTCACTTACAGGTGTCTGTCCTCCAGACTGGCATTGCTATCAGATAGGGCTTTTTATAGGAAGGCTTTTACAAAAGGGGAAAATGGCAGAAAAATGTGCATATCAGGGAATTATTATAGAAATTGTCAACACTTCTATTGATTGATATTTTACTGTCAGATATCTACTTTTACACATAATTTTAAAAATAATAGATTAATATTAAAATACACTATACAAGTGTCAACTATTGCAACTTGCAGTGTATGTGTTGGGTTTGATATGGGGGAGGAAGATTAGAGACATGACCCAATTCCAGGATGTTACCCTTCAGCAACCTGTAAGTGCTCATGCTACTGATGATACATGTACACAGTGAGTATCAAGACCCTAGGAGGTTCTGAGCCATTAGAAAAAAATAAAAATGGAATTATATTCTCTGAGTTTATAAGACTCAGTTTGAAAAGATTTTTCACCGACATGGAGTTTTCTGAGTTTTCTCTTTAATACTTGGTTAACCTGAAAATTAAGCTAAGCAAAAGCTCACATTTTCCTGAACAGTATGGTGACTGAGACTTCATTACATATTGTTCATAGTGCTTTAAATTCATGGTTCTGTAGTCACTAAGCTTGGAATCAAGAAAACATTGTATGTGGTAGGTTAAATCTTTATGATCTTTATGGCATGTTGATATTCATCCCTTAGTGCTTGGAGCTATGTATTTCTTACTTTATTTTGTAACAGATAAAATACTTTAATTTTAAAAATGCCTTGATTCTTCAATATCAGTGTTGCCCGGTTAATAAATACCACTTTCCAGGATACTAAATTGTATCTAAGAATCACAATTGTGACCTTTCTGACTACCATCTATTGGTTCTATTTTTGTGTGATTAGTCTAATACTTAGCAGTGCATATCAAAAAGTACTTTAATCCCTAAAGAGTAAAAGGAGGCAGATTCTGATTGCAGTCCTGTCTTTACCACTGAACTCAACTTCTTAATGAAAGTTAGTTAATCTGCAAATTAATGATTACAGTATTTATTCAATTCTTATTTTTGTATGTGTCTATTTGGATAACATATTAAAACCTTTTTGAGTTCTTTAGAGAAATATTATAAACATCTAACACTAGCATCTCTAAAGCACAGGGACCTAAAAAATGTACTGATATCATCAGATAATTAGTTATGATAGTAAAAATTATACCAAATTGAATACTTTTTTAAAAAGACAGATTTAAATTCTGAATATTTCTTTGTCTTTTGTGTTTGCTTAGGAGAGGAAGGCTAAAATTTTATAATTCAAGTTAGAGAATTCCAGTTCTATATATTAAAACAAGTTTGTTTCATCTCACCAAATTCATAAGATTATATTAGAGGAATAAAGTACATTGAGGGTAACAAAAATATGTGAGTATTTGTGCATTTGTTATAGTCTGCTTAATGCTACCATTTAAATCAAGCTTTCAGTAATTTATGCTTATTAGTTTTTCACTGATCTGTTGCTGTGACCAACTTTATAAATGGATAATATATTAACTCTTCTGCAAGGAAAATAAAACAACAATATAGAGAAAGTACCTTGTGATTTAGTATATTCAAAATCTAGGGATAAATAACTGTATGATTTAATGCTGCTGGATGTAGACTTTTTATATTTTGTATTTTTCCTCTTTTAATTCTGTTGATTTCCAATTTTTAAACTTTTTAGACTTAGCAATGACCATTTAATCTATTTTTGAAACTTCAAATGAAATAAAACTTAAAAGATGAAGTAATTACATATTTAAAAATCATGCACACTTATGAAAAAGATGAGCCTATTGGTTAATTTCACAAGACTGTCATCAAAGTCTCCATTTTACTGCAAGAAAAATGCAAGAGAGGCTTGCTGCCTATCTCTGTGTGAATTCTCCAGTGAGTCTATGGGAAGGAGTGACCTTGCTGACCTTCTCACACTCTTAACAGTAGCAAGTGTGGTCATTTTGTCTGAACTGGAAACAAGGGGTTCAGAAAGACAGCTAGAAAGCTAACAGCAAGAATTAGTAACTAGTGGACAAGTCCAAACATAGGCAAAAATTGCCCTTGAAGACTTAAATCAAATAAGCCTGATAATCCTTTATGTGCTACTCTTTTCTCCATACTGATTAAAGAACAATAGATATTTGAGGAGAAGTAATGAGATAGGAGATTTTGTAAGGTTAATTTGATCAAAATGTTTGATCTTTCATAATTATTTTAGAATTAAACTTAAGTGATTATACTTACTAATTTTTTTATTATACTTTAAGTTCTGGGATACATGTGCGGAACGTGCAGGTTTATTACATAGGTATACACCTGCCATGGTGGTTTGCGGCAACCATCAACCTGTCATCTACATTAGGTATTTCTCATAATGCTATCCCTCTCCTAGTTCCCCACCGCCCAACAGGCCACAGTGTGTGAGGTTCCCCTCCCTGTGTCCATGTGTTCTCGTTGTTCAACTCCCATTTATGAATGAGAACATGCAGCGTTTGGTTTTCTGTTCTTGTGTTTGCTGAGAAAGATGGTTTTGAGCTTCATCCGTGTCCTTTCAAAAGACATGAATTCATCCTTTTTTGTGGCTGCATAGTATTCCATGGTGTATTTGTGCCACATTTTCTTTATCCAGTCTATCACTGATGGACATTTGGGTTGGTTACAAGTCTTTGCTATTGTGAATAGTGCTGCAATAAACATACGCATGCATGTGTCTTTATAGTAGAATAATTTATAATCCTTTGGGTATATACCCAGTAATGGGCTTGCTGGGACAAAAGGTATTTCTAGTTCTAGATCCTTGAGGAATCACCACACTGTTTTCTACAATGGTTGAACTAATTTACACTCCTACCAACAGTGTAAAAGCATTCCTATTTCCCCACATCCTCTCCAGCATCTGCTGTTTCCTGACTTTTTAATGATCACCATTCTAATTGGCCTGAGATGGTATCTCATTGTGGTTTCATTTGCATTTCTCTAATGACCACAGATGATGAGCTTTTTTTTCATATGTTTGCTGGCTGTATAAGTATCTTCTTATGAGAAGTGTCTGTTTATATTCTTCACTCACTTTTGATGGGGTTGTTTGTTTTTTCTCTGGTAAATTTGTTTAAGTTCTTTGTAGATTCTGAATATTAGCCCTTTGTCAGATGGATTTATTGCAAACATCTTCTTCCATTCTGTAGGTTGCCTAGTCACTCTGATGATAGTTTATTTTGCTGTGCAGAAGCTCTTTAGTTTAGTTAGATCCCATTTGTCAATTTTGGCTTTTGTTGCCAATGCTTTTGGTGTTTTAGTCATGAAGTCTTTGCCCATGCCTATGTCCTGAATGATATTGCCTAGGGTTTCTTCTAGGGTTTTATGGTTTTAGGTCTTACCTTTAAGTTTTTTTTTGTTTGTTTGTTTTTTGCTGTTGCTATCCAGGCTTTATTGTTTCATTTATAGAGCACAGGCCGGGTAGATTTAGCATAATTCTTTTTTTCTCTGTAAGTATTATTTATAATTTTCAAAATACAATTTTAAAATTTAAGAGACATGAGAAGAAACACAGAAATGTAATTCATGCACAAGATAAAACATAGGCATAAGAAGCTATCCCCAAAATGTCCAAAATGTTGTTATCAGCAGTCAAGTACTTGAGAGCAGCCGTTAAAACTATACTCATCGGGTGAAGAAAAAACATTCTTATAATGAATAAATACATGTGGAATCTCTGCAGAGAAATGCACATTATTAGAAAGAACCAAATAGATAAGAAATTTTAAAATCGTACTTTTAGGTTGATTCATAGACTTAAATCTTTAATCCATCTTGAGTTAATTTATGTATAAGGTGTAAGGAAGGGGACCAGTTTCTTTTTTCAGCATATGGCTAGCCAGTTTTCCCAACACCATTTATTAAATAGAGAATCCTTTCCCCATTGCTTGTTTTTGTCAGGTTTGTCAAAGACCAGATGGTTGTAGATGTGTGGCATTACTTCTGAGGCCTGTGTTCTGTTGCGTTGGTCTACATATTTGTTTTGGTACCAATACCATGCTGTTTTGGTTACTGTAGCCTTGTAGTATAGTTTGAAGTCAGGTAGCATGATGCCTCCAGCTTTGTTCTTTTTGCTTCAGTTTATCTTGGCTACACATGCTCTTTTTTGGTTCCATATAAAATTTAAAGTTTTTTTTTTTTTCTAATTCTATGAAAAAACTCAATGGTAGCTTGATGGGGAAAACATTGAATCTATAAATTACTTCGGGCAGTATGGCCATTTTCACAATATTGATGTTTCCTATCCATAACGTGGAATGTTTTCCCATTTATTTGTGTCCTCTCTATTTCCTTGAGCAGTGGTTTGTAGTTCTCCTTGAATAGGTCCTTTACATCCCCTGTAAGTTGGATTCCTAGGTATTTTATTCTCTTTGTAGAAATTGTGAATGGAATTTCACTCATGATTTGGCTCTCTGTTTGTCTGTTCTTGGTGTATAGGAATGCTTGTGAGTTTTGCACACTGATTTTGTATCCTGAGGCTTTGCTGAAGTTGCTTATCAGGTTAAGGAGATTTGAGTCTGAGATGATGGGGTTTTCTAAATATACAATGATGTCATCTGCAAACAGAGACAATTTGACTTCCTCTCTTCCTATTTGAATACTCTTTGTCGCTTTCCCTTGCCTGATTGCACTGGCCAGAACTTCCAATACTATGTTGAATAGGAGTGGTGAGAGAGGGCATCTGTGACTTGTGCTGGTTGTCATAGGGCATGCTTGCAGCTTTTGCCTAGTCAGTATGATATTGGCTGTGGGTTTGTCATAAACAGCTTTTATTATTTTGAGATACATTCCATCAATACCTAGTTTATTGAGAGTTTTTAGCATGAAGGGCTGTAGAATTTTGCTGAAGGCTTTTTCTGCATCTATTGAGATAATCATGTAATTTTTTAATTGGTCCTGTTTATGCAATGGATCACATTTATTGATTTGCATATTTTGAACCAGCCTTGCATCCCAGGTATGAAGCCAACTTGATCATGGTGGATAACCTTTTTGATGTGCTGTTGGATTCAGTTTGCCAGTATTTTATTGAGGATTTTTGCATCTCTGTTAATCAGAGGTATTGGCCTGAAATTTTCTTTTTTTGTGTATCTCTGCCAAGTTTTGGTATCATATCTTTGCCAAGTTTTGGTATCAGCATGATGCTGGCCTCATAAAATGATTTAGGGAGGATTCCCTCTTTTTCTGTTGTTTGGAATAGTTTCAGAAATAATGGTACCAGCTTCCCTTTGTACCTCTGGTAGAATTCAACTGTGAATCCATCTGGTCCTGGACTTCCAGAGGAAGGAACAGGCAGCAATCTTTGCTGCTCTGCAGCCACTGCTGGTGATACCCAGGAAAACAGGGTCTGGAGTGGACCTCCAGCAAACTCCAGCAGACCTGCAACAGAGGGGCCTGACTGTTAGAGGGAAAACTAACAAACAGAAAGGAAGAGCATGTCCACTCAGAGACCCCATAGAAGGTCACCCACATCAAAGACCAAAGGTAGATGAATCCATGAAGATGGGGAGAAACCTGTACAAAAAGGCTTACAATTCTAAAAACCAGAACACCTCTTCTCTTCCAAAGGATCACAACTTCTAGCCAGCAAGGGAACAAAACTGGATTGATAATGAGTTTCACAAATAGACAGAAGTAGGCTTCAGAAGGTGAGTAATAACAAATTCCTCTGAGCTAAAGGAACATGTTCTAACCCAATGCAAGAAAGCTAAGAACCTTGAAAAAAGGCTAGACGAATTGCTAACTAGAATAATCAGTTTAGAGAAGAACATAAATGACCTGATGGAGCTGAAAAACACAGCATGAGAATTTTGTGAAGCATACACAAGTATCAATAGCCGAATCAATCAAGCAGAAGAAAGGATATCAGAGATTGAAGATCAACTTAATGAAATAACGTGAGAAGACAAGATTAGAGAAAAAAGAATGAAAAAGAATGAACAAAGCCTTCAAGAAATATGGGACTATGTGAAAAGATCAAATCTACATTTGATTGGTGTACCTGAAAATGATGGGGAGAATGGAACCAAGTTGGAAAACACTCTTCAAGATATTACCCAGGAGAACTTCCCCAACCTATCAAGACAGGCTAACATTCAAATTCAGGAAATACAGAGAACACCACAAAGATACTCCTCGAGATGAGCAACCCCAAGACATGTAATTCTCAGTTTCACCAAGGTTGAAATGAAGGAAAAAATGTTAAGGGCAGCCAGAGAGAAAGGTTGGGTTACCTACAAAGGGAAGCCTATTAGACTAACAGCAGATCTCTCTGCAGAAACCCTACAAGCCGGAAGAGAGTGGGGGCCAGTATTCAACCTTCTTAAAGAAAATAATTTTCAACCCAGAATTTCATATCCACCCAAACTAAGCTTCATAAGTGAAGTAGAAATAAAGTTCTTCACAGACAAGCAAACACTGAGAGATTTTGTCACCACCAGGTCTGCCTTACAACAGCTCCTGAAAGAAGCACTAAACATGGAAAGGAACAACTGGTACCAGCCAGTGCAACAACATACCAAATTGTAAAGACCATTGACACTATGAAAAAACTGCATTAACAGGCAAAATAACCAGCTAACATCATAATGACTGGGTCAAATTCACATATAACAATATTAACCTTAAATGTAAATGGGCTAAATACCCCAATTAAAAGTCACAGACTGACAAATTGGATAAAGAGTCAAGACCCATTGGTGTGCTGTATTCAAGAGACCTATCTCACGTGCAGAGACACACACAGGCTCAAAATAAAGGGATGTAGGATTATTTACCAAGTAAATGGAAAGCAAAAAGAATCAAGGGTCACAAACCCAGTCTCTGATAAAACAGACTTTAAGCCAACAAAGATCAAAAGAGACAAAGAAGGCATTACATAATGGTAAAGGGATTAATGCAACAAGAAGAACTATCTACCCTAAAGATATATGCACCCAATACAGGAGCACCCAGATTCACAAAGCAAGTTCCTAGAGACCTACAAAGAGACTTAGTCTCCCACACAATAATAATCAGAGACTTTAACACCCCACTGTAAGTATTAGACAGATCAACAAGACAAAAAATTATCAAGGATATTCAGGACTTGAACTCTGCTCTGGACCAAGTGGACCTAATAGACATCTACAGAACTCTCCACCCCAAATCAACAGAATATACATTCTTCTCAGCACCACATCCCACTTATTCTGAAATTGACCACATAATTGGAAGTAAAGCATTTCTCAGCAAATGTAAAAGAAATCACAACAAACTGTCTCTCAGACCACAGTGCAATCGAATTAGGACTCAGGATTCAGAAACTTACTCAAAACCACACAACTACATGGAAACTGACTGAAGGACCTGTTCCTGAAAGACTACTGGGTAAATAACAAAATTAAGGCATACATAAAGATGTTCTTTGAAACCAATGAGAACAAAGACACAACATACCAGAATCTCTGGGACACATTTAAGGCAGTGTTTAGAGGGAAATTTATAGCATTAAATGCCCACAATTGAAAGCAGGAAAGATCTGAAATTGACACCCTAACATCAAAATTAAAAGAACTAGCCAAACAAGAACAAACAAATTCAAAAGCTAGGAGAAGACAAGAAATAACTAAGGTCAGAGCAGAACTGAAGGAGATAGAGACACAAAGAACCCTTCAAAAAATCAGTGAATCCAGGAGCTGGTTTTTTGAAAAGGTCAACATAATAGATAGACCATTAGCCAGACTAATGAAGAAGAAAAGAGAGAAGAATCAAATAGATGTAATAAAAAGTGATAAAGAGAATATCACCACCAACCCCACAGAAATACAAAATACCGTCAGATAATATTGTAAACATCTCTATGCCAATCAACCAGAAAATCTAGAAGAAATTGATAAGTTCCTGGATATATACACCCTCCCAAGTCTAAACCAGGAAGAAGTCAAATCCCTGAATAGACCGATAACAAGGTCTGAAATTGAGGCAATAATTAATAGCCTATCAACCAAAAAAAGTCCAGGACCAGACGGATTCACAGCCAAATTCTACCAGAGGTAAAAAGAGGAGTTGGTACCACTCCTTCTGAAACTATTCTAGACAATATATATATGAATTTATACCTGCCACAGTATAAAACAGGGAATATCATTAAATCTGGTACTATCTCTTAAAGAGAAATGACAATACCTAGCGATCAAGAACTTATTCCTTATAGAATTGTTTCTCAATAAATCAGAGTGAGGGACTTTACCAGTCTGTATTTTTAAATCTTAAAGATTCATTTAGTAAGTAAAGTAGATCTTACAGACTAAGATAAATCTTATGATTAAATCTTATAATCTTATGATACTTGATTTATCAGAATAATGATTTTAACAAACACTTACATCCCTTACTATCTGGCAGGCACAAACTTGAGCACTTTAATATAGTTTGAACACATTGAATATAGACAACACCCCTATGAAATAAGTACTATTGTTATTCCTGTTTTACAGATGAGAAACCCGAGACACAAGAAGGTCAAATGACTTGCTTAAGGTCACATAGCTAATAAGTGGTGGAGCTCAGATTCTGTATGTATTTGCCAACTCTGGCTTCAAAGTCTATACCCTTAATCTCTGCACCACGCTGCCTCTTAGGTTTGGTGCCTGTTTGCCAGGAAATCAGAAAAATAGAAGGAAAAAATCTGAAGATCTGCAATAGTTTTTAAAACTTCATGCTAAAAGATTCTTCAAAATGCTAATATGATGCATATCCACTATAAATTCAACCCTTCATGAGGCTAAGTGAAATTCTAGAAAATAATACATAAAATAGCAGGTACCATAATATTAAAACTTTGTCACAGAGATTTCTTTATGTTAGACCAAGAACTTCTTGAACACATAAAGTGCCTTGATATACTTTGTACATTATCTTTAGATAATTGCTAACCTTTATGAAATATTTTAAAGGATTTTGAAATCTTTATATCTCCTCATCACTTGTGCACAATTAATAAATATCAATAAAAACACTATCTTTACTTTTTACCTTTGGCTTGGCTGATTTTCCTAGGATACTTTATACAAGCATACCTTGTTTTACTGTACTTTAGTTTATTGCACTTAGTTGATATTGTGTGTTTTACAAATTAAAGGTTTGTGGCAACCCTGGATCAAACAAGTCTATCAGCGCCATTTTCCAACATCTTGTGTTCACTATGTGTTTCTGTGTGGCATTTTGGTAATTCTCACAAATAAGCAAACATGGTCATTATTGTTATATCTGTTATGATGATCTATGGTCAGTGATCTTTGACGTTATCACTGTAATTATTTTGGGACACCGCAAACCACACCCATGTAAATGGCAAACTTAATCGTTAATGTGTGTGTGTTCTCACTGCTCCACTGATTGGTCATTCCGCCATCTCTCCCTCTCTCCTTTGGACTCCCTGTTCCCTGAGATACAGCAGTATTAAAACTAGGCCAAGTAAACACCCAACAATGCCCTCTAAGTCTTCAAGTGAAAGGAAGAGTCATACATCTCTCACTTTAAACCAAAAGCTAGAAATGATTAAGCTTAGCGAGGAAGACATGTCACAACCCTCTGAGACAGGCCAAAAGCCAGGCCTCTTACAAAAAACAGCCAGGTCAAGAATGGAAAGGAAAGGTTCTTGAGGGAAATTAAAAAGCGCTATGCCAGTGAACACGTGCATAATAAAGTGAAACAGCCATTTGCTGATGAGAAGAATGTTTGAGTGGTCTGGCTAGAAGATCAAATCAGCCACAACATTCCTTTAAGCCGAAGCCTAATCCAGAGCAAGGCCTTACCTGTCTTCAATTCTATGAAGGCTGAGAGAGGTAAGAGGCTTCAGAAGAAAAGCTGGAAGCTAACTGAAGTTGGTTCATGAGATTTAAGGAAGGAAGCTGTCTCCACAACATCAAAGTGTAAGGTGAAGCAGTAAGTGCTGATTTAGAATCTGCAGCAAGTTATCCAGAAGATCCAGCTAAGATAATTGAGGAAGTTGTTTGGCTACATTAAAAAACGGATTTTCAGTGTAGATGAAACAGTCTCATAGTGGGAAAACATACTGTCTAGAACTTTTGTAGCTGGAGAGAAGTCAATGCCAGGCTTCAAAACATCAAAAGACAGGCTGACTCTCTTGTTAGAGTTTAATGCAGTTGGTGACTTTAGTTGAAACCAATGCTCATTTACCATTCTGAAAATCCTAAGGCCCTTAAAAAGTATGCTAAATCTACTCTGCCTGTACTCTACAAATGGCACAACAAAACTTAGATGACAGCACGTTTGTTTACAGTGTGGTTTAATAAACGTTTTAAGCCCAATATTGAAACCTACTGTTCGGAGAAAAAAAAAGATTTCTTTCAATATATTACTGTTCATTGACATAGCATTTGGTTACCCAAGAGCCATGATGACTACCCAAGGGGAATCATGTTGTTTTCATGCCTGCTAACACAGCATCCATTCTGCAGCCCGTGGATCAAGGAAAAATTTCAATATTCAAGTCTCTTTTTCTAAGGAATACATTTTGTAAGGCTACAGCAGCCACAGATAGTGATTCATCTCATGGATCTGGACAAAGTCAATTGAACACCTTCTGGAAAAGTTTCACCATTCTAGTTGCCTTTAAGAACATTTGTGATTCATAAGAGGAGGTCAATATATCAACATCAACAGGAGTTTGGAAAACATTGATTCCAGCCCTCAGGGATGACTGCGGTATTCAAGACGTCAGTGGAGGATGTAACTGCAGATGTGGTAGAAAGAGCAAGAGAACTAGAATTAAAAGTGGAGTCTGAAGATGTGACTGAATTGCTGTAATCTCATGCTAAAACTTGAATGGCTGAGGGGTTGCTTCCTATGGGTGAGCAAAGACAGTGCTTTCTTGAGATGGAATCTATCCCTGGTAAAGATGCTGTGAACATTGCCGAAATGACAACAAAGTATTTAGAATATTACATAAATGTAGTTGATAAAGCAGTGGTAGTGTTTAAGAGGATTGAATCCAATTTTGAAAGAAGTACTACTGTGGGTAAAATGCTATCAAACAGCATCACATACTACAGGGAAATCTTTTGTGAAAGAAGTCAATTGATGTGGCAAACTCGCTGTTGTCTTATTTTAAGATCGTTTGCAGTCAGTCATGATGGCTCATGTCTGTATTCCAAGCCCTTTGTAATTCCAATGTAGGAGGATCTCTTGAGCCCAGGAGTTCAAGACCAGATGGTGTAACATAGGGAGACCCTGTCTCTACAAAAAAATAAAATAAAATAAAAAATTAGCTGAGTTATGTGTGGCACACCTATAGTCCCAGACACCCAGGAAGCTAAAGTGCAAGACAGACTGTTTGAGCCTGGGAGGTTCATGATGCAATGAGCCGTGATTATGCCACTGCACTCCAGTCTGGGTGTTAATAGAGTGAGACCCTGTCTCAAGAAAATAAAACTAAATTTGACTAGGTATGGTGGCTCACTCCTGTAATCCCAGTACTTTGGGAGGCTGAGGCAGACGGATCTCTTGATGTAAAGAATTTGAGACCAGCTTGGCCAACATGACAAAACCCCGTTTCTACTAAAAATACAAAAATTAGCCGGGCATGGTGGTGCATACCTGTAATCTCAGGTACTCAGGAGGCTGAGGCATGAGAAACTTTTGAACCTGGGAGGCGGAGGTTGCAGTGAGACGAGATCACCCCACTGCACTCCAGCCTGGGTGATGGAGTGAGACTCTATCTCGAGAAATAAAGGTAAATAAATAAATAAGTAAATAAACAAACGAATAAATAAAATAAAAGAGATTGACACCGCCATTCCAACCCTCAGCAGCCGCCACCCTGACCAGTCAGCAACCATCAACATGTAAGCAAGACCCTCCACCAGCAAAAGGATTAGGACTTGCCAAAGGCTCAGATGATTCTTAGCATTTTAAAGCACAATAATCATTTAAAATAAGGTATGTACATTGGCTTTTTAGACACCATACAGTTTCACACTTGAGTAGACTGTAGTACAGTGTAAACATAACTTTTGTATGCACTGGGCAACCCATAAATTTGTGTGACTCGCTTTCTTGTGATATTAGCTTTATTGGGATGCTCTTGAATTTAATCTATAATGTCTCTAAAGTATGCCTGTAGTACTGTTGAATTTGGGTAAGGGCTTATTCTTTATCAACAAAAGTATATATCAATCAAGAATCCATTACTGAGTGGGAAAAGAGCCTGCTTCTTTCTGGTTGAGAGTTTAATTTACAAGTTACTGAAAGTGGTTTCAGGCAGAGCTGTTTGATGTCTTTTCTTGTACTTCAGATATTAAGCTTATAATAACAGTTCTTGACCAGGAAATTGGAGACTTAGCCCTATCAACCACTGGTCTGAGTATGTTTATGACATCAATACCAATTTGCATCATCTGCCCAGAACTGTGACTTAGAGTTTCAGAAATTACATGCATAGAGTCTTCTAATTATTTTCCATGGAAGAAATATTTACTTTTTAAAGGTACCTTTCTTCTGCAGTCGTCTATTGTCTAGAGGAAAAGAAAGAATGTAGCCCAACTAGTAAAAGTCAAGAATAACAGCTAAAGTGATAAAATCCTTGGCATTTTACTCATTAATGTTTGAACTTAGAGACTTTAAGGGTAAGATCTTTATTAAGGATTGGGCTGTAGATTGAGGGTGTATCCCAAGGATTAGCAATTAAAAATGTAAATAAAATTATCTGTAAACCTGTATTTATCATATTGATGTCCTTAGAAGATATAATTTAAAAACATTTGCCATCTATTTCATAGACAACACATAGTGGAAACTTGGATCCGTTTGTTTAAACACTTTATCACTGGAGAGTGAAGAATGGTTACCAGAGGCTGGGAAGGGTAGTGGGGGGCTGAGGAGGAAGTGGGGAAGGTTAATGGATACAAAAATATCATGAGAAATAATGAATAAGACCTACTACTTGATACACAACAGGGTAACTAAAGTCAATAATGACTTACTGTACATTTTTAAATAACTCAAAGGTGTAATTGGATTGTTTGTAACTCAAAGAATAAATGCTTGAGGGGATGGCCACCTCATTCTCCATGATGTGCTTATTTCACATTTCATGCCTGTATCAAAACCTCTTATCTATACTATAAATATATATCATTACTATGTACCCACATAAATTAAAATTAAAATTAAATAAATGAATACATTCTGTCACTGGAAGAACACTGGAAAGGAGCAGCAAACAGCAAGGTATTAATGATGTAGACTAAATTAAAAGTTACTTGGAAGTACATATATATATATACACACACACACATTGAAATATGCATTATGCTGAAAATTGATATTGTTTTCAGTCCTCTTGTTCATTTTCTCTACATTATTAATTTTTCTAGGTCTCTAGGCTTGAAATCTTATGTTTGCTTTTTTGTTTTTTCTCTTAGCCAATATATCAACAACAACTAACAAGCTTATTCTGCAATGTGTTTGAGAGAAATCATACCTTTTAGTTTTATATTCTTACTTTTCATTCTGACTTAGGCTCTCTTCACTTCATATTGGGAAGTTCTTTCACCAACTTCTACTCCCTTTTGCTTCTGTCCACAGTCAATTTCCTTTCTAATCCTGCAGATAGATGCTTTTGCCTAAACACCACTTTTATTATATATTTTTTCTGTTCTTAAGTACTTGTGGTGACTCGTTTGAATACTTCTGCATGATCTTCAGGGCTTTCTGACAGTCTCCTTTCCCTTTGTCTCATTGCTCCTAGGGAACAAACACACATTTCACAACTTTCTCTCTGGTTAACTTCTTTTTACAGGCTTATCTTTCTAAGCCCATTAATGTTCAACCACCTTCAATGAGTATTAAATTGTAAATACTTATGTTTTCTTGTATTCTGGATTTCATGTTACTGATAACCTGCTTTGGAAACTCTAAAGTAGTTATGGTTAGAAATTCCATAGTCTTACTTGAATGAGCAGTATTACAATTATATTACTTTTCCTTTCATCTTAAATCATTAAGCCTTTCAAGTTGTTTCCTGTTTTCCTATAAGATTTCTCTTTTTTCCCACAAAAAGTGGTAATTCAAAGGCTTAATATATCTTTAATTAACTGAGCAGGGTTGCTAGGAAAAAAATGTCCTTATCCAGATGATGTTGATATGTCAGCTGTGGTTTCTTTATCCTTATGGACTCAGGAAATGGGAAGTATTTAGGTCTTGTCATGCCTTCTTTTTCATGGCCAATAAACCCTATTATAATAGCTCCATGGGTTTAATATTTCACACATTAAATGATTAAAAGTAAGAATGCAAGACCTCTCCATCAATAGATTTCCTGACACGAATTAAATTGTGTTTTTAAATTCTTTGCAGGAAAAAAATAGAAGGAAGAGAAAAGGAAGGAAAGATCGTAAAGAAAAGATGGAGGGAGAGAGGGAGAAAGTTATGAGGAAGGAATAAAGGAAAGAAGGAAAAAATGAAAGAAAAGATCAGTGAAGTACAGAAAAAGAAATGAAACATATTTTGATTCAAAATGTCCTTTTCTAGAGGCAAAAGCAATTCAGTATTATTCAAGTTTTATTTAGTATTATTCAATAAATCTATCAAATTTTTTAGTAAATATAATGGACCATGCAGCCTCAAGTCACACAGACTGCCTGAGAAGGCAAGGCTGGATTTATGCATGTCTCCTGTTTACCCGAGAATGCAGACATTTCCCTTGCGAAATGAGACAGCCTTATCTTTGTTATTCTAGGGCATTTTAGTTTACAGTTTTGCTGTGAGCAACATTTAGATGCTTATTTCAAGATCCCTAAATAAAAGAACAGGGAAAGATAATGCTTATTGCTAACAATCTACATTTTTTATATTGCATGATTAAAAGCAAGTATTGCTGACAACAGAAAAATAATTTAAAATGATAATTGTGATGTATTTACATAGAATCTGTTTGACTAACAGAAGGTAAATTGGGCTGATGAAAAAAACCTTGCTTACATTTTTTAAATATAGGCCAGATTGTGATGACCTGGAAACTGAAGTACTGGCAACATCAAAGAAGACATTCCTCTTTCTTTTAATCTAATATTTGCCAAAATTGCTGTGATGGTAAAACATATTTACTTAAGTACTAGTACACAGTTCACAATAATTTGCCCAGCCCCTAGTCAGGGCATAAATTCAGCCTGTTACCATTTCTCTGACTCTGCAGGCTGAAAGGCAGAGTTTTCTTTGCTATGGGAAACATTTTTTAGCAAAAACCAAATAATTTAGTGTTAATTGCATTGTACTACTGATACCCACAGCAGGTATCGCTTTCTCACCTCAGGACAAACTTAGAGCTTCGGATTTTATAGATATCTATCCATTCCATGTCATTAAAAATAACTGATGTAAGTTCGAGCTGAGAGTATCATTTTCTTCTGAAGATAAAATCCTATAAACTAAAATAGCATGGGTTGGACCAGCATGTACCATTTTCATCTTAAGATAAATCCCCAAGAAACAAAACAGCCAAAACAGCTGACTTGAGCTGAAATAGTGCATGCACACTATCTCTATACTACAAATCTGTTTCTTATTTTCTAGCTATATATTCAAAGTATAAGTTCATAAAGTTTTAATAGTGTTTCTCCCTTTCCCCATCCAGATTACATATTTTTCTGTTAAAGATGAATTAAAATATGGATCCCCTATACATTTGTGTGGCGATTGTATGCACTGAAACTTTATGAAGAAATGTGACCACATACAATCACTGGGAGCATAGACTATTTCATTTTAGAGTTGAGTATACTCTCTGTGCCTTTATAAATTATTATAGTAGTTTTTGATTATAAGGTTAAGGAAGTGAGTATACTTTTCTTTGTTTTATTATATATTTTAATTTTATGCTCTAAAGGTTTAGTGCTCTCTAGACACAACGTTTTCATGGAGAACTGTTTTGTAATGTTAAACACAGTTATATTTGCAGTTGGCCATACATAATAAAGAATTATCGGTGTGAAAAAATTAATAGAAAATTTTGGATAGTGATTCTTCTGGTAGAAGTAGTTACTAGGCAGTCTTAAAAGAATTCTGTGATGCCCAGAGATAATTTTTTTATTCAAGAAATTCTAACTATTGAAATTGTTTAAAACAATAACAAGCGAGGAAAAACCATTAGTATTCAAATCATCATGATTTCATTAGCCTCGCTTATTCTGTCTCTCAAAGTATTTTGCTCTGATTAAGTGCAATTTGGATTTCCCCAAGCCATAAAATAAGCAATGAATTGCCCACAACAGAATAGCTGAAGTAGCCGGCAAAGAGAATTTGGTCTCTGTATTCCTCTCTCCTCAGCACATGGGTGCACTTGCACACATAAGCAAAAGCGCACACACACATACCATTTCTATAGTTACAGTCTCACTCCAGGAGGTTTGTCTCTTTCTAATTAGATACACACAATCCATTCAGCTCGTTTGTAAAGTTTACAAGTTGATTCTCACTCTTTCTCTTGTCTTCACTGTCTTCAACCAGACAATGAAAACAAAGATACAGTAGAGCTCATTTTCTCATTATTGATTTCATGCACCAGCTGCCAGCTGTTTTAGCTTGTTCGTTTATATAACCCTCTGGGCAACTTTTAAAAAGTACATTTCTTTGACCATCTGCTAAATACAATTGGTTTAATAATTAAAGACTCACCATTCCGTTTAAAAGAAACATAAATGTTGCTATTGCAGCTGAGATATCAACATTTTGGATTCAAATACAGAAACAGGTTTCATTCCATTAATCAGTCTCATACACTTTGGGACACTAGTACTTCATGCTTTTTTCTTCCCTTGGTTTATGCTAAGAGGAAAAGTTCCTTATAGTTTATAAACTTTCTGTTGCAGATCTTATTTTCCCTCTCAACTTTTGCTTCCGGTTCTTAAGTATTGATACTAAAGTCTGTTGACATCTTGTTTTTATCATACACAAGTAGTTGTTGAATATACATTCCGTAAGGCACATCAGCTGGATGCACTCATGAGACCACCCATTATAACGAATGCAGATATATTTCTAGAGAGAATTAAGCTCTTGGCATCCACCGTGGCACATTGTTTACAAGTCACCATCCCACCATCCATCTTTTTCTTAGTAGAAGGCTGGCTCATGTACAGACAGAATCAGTGAACCTCCCACACAAACCCTTATCATCTTGGACTGTTGCAAAAAAATCTGCTGTTTTAACATTAGGTTTATGAGTGATGTGATGTTTTATTTTTCTTTATTTAGGATGACAGATCTACACTTAGTGATATTGACTCAGGATGTGTAGATTTTTGACCTTGAGTAATAGAAGTGTATTTATTGGGTGCTGAGCAGAAAACCTGAAACCATTATTGTGCATGGTATCACCAGAGTTAATTAAGATGTGAATATGGATGCAACTTCCGTTTGAACTCTTCTTTAAAGCTCTGATTAGACTTAAACATTCCAATAATTTTGTAGTGCTTAACATGTTCTTTGGAAAACTCTTGTTTATAAAACAATTTACCCTTTGTTTCCAGGGTACCTTGGAACTGAACCATAAATGTATAGTCATATGGGGTGAGAAAGTTTATTTCATTTTTTATGCCATTTCTATGCTATTACTGATGCATTTTGTTACAGAATCATTCAGTTAGCCATACACATCATCTGCAAAATTCATATTTGCTAAATTTGTTGAGGGAAATTGGAGTACATTTTGGATTTTCGAGGTAAAGTTAATATTTTCTTTCTTTCTTTTTTTTTTTTTTGAAATCTAATAAAACAATTTTCTTCAAAATGGAACAAAAGGAACATTTCCTTGGTAAGGTGGACATAACTTATGTTATATAAGTTATATAAGATGGAGTGGGAAGGTGATTTTCCCCTGGAGTCAGGCCACCCAGCTGTCAGGCTCTCACAGACCACCAGGACCAAACTCCTCGTCATTTTGCCAGTTGATGGCCTGCTGGTGTTGGCCGGTACCTATTAGTGTGCTCTTCCACCCGTGTGTTCCTCTCTACATCCAGCCGCTTGTATCTCTGCCCTCTGGGGTCTCAGGGTTTTTATAGGCACAAGATGGGGGTGTGGCACACAGGTGTCTTGGAAAATGCAACCTTTGGGTGTGAAAACAGGAGTGCCTGTCCTCACGTAGGTCCTTGGACACAGGCCCAGGGATGGAGCCCTCGCCAGGGACCCTGCTCTTCTCCTGCCAGCACTTCCCTGAACCCTTCCCATTCATAAACAAAGCTCAAGTTTAGTCAGTTATTAACTTTGGTTCCTGTTAATTCTTAAAATGGTCAAGAACAAGTTGAGCTTTCCAAGATATCTGGTTAAATACTCTTATACATCAAATTGATCTCATTCTGATTAAGGTGGTAAATTTGAATGGGAAGCTGCATTTTATAGCAATCTTTTTTTTAAAATTATTTTTCTGTGATTCTTCTCATCATGGTTCGAATGCATCTAATGCCTCACAGTCATTTTTATTTTTTAACTGAAATATTAGATTTATTTACACTATAGTTAATTCAGTCTGGGCATGGTGACTCATGCCTGTAATCCCAGCCCTTTGGGAGGCTGAGGCAGGCAGATCACTTGAGGTCAGGAGTTTGTGACCAGCCTGACCAACATGGTGAAATCCCATCTCGACTAAAAATACAAAAATTAGCCGTGCCTGGTGGCCCATGCCTGTAGTCCCAGCTACTCAAGAGGCTGAGACAGGAAAATTGCTCGAACCCGGAAGGTGGAGGTTGCGGTGAGCCGAGATCACACCACTGCACTCCAGCCTGGGCGACACAGAGAGACGCTGTCTCAGAAACAAAACAAAACAAAACAAAACAGTCATTTCACTATATTTTAAATATTCTCTTTTTTTCTATCTTTTATTTTAGGTTCAGAGGGCATATGTGCAAGTTTGTTCATGGGTATATTGTGTATTTTGGAGATTTGGTGTATAGTTGTCTCCTAGGTAATAAGCATGGTACCTCATAGGTAGTTTTCTGATCCTCACCCTCCACCCTCAAGTAGGCCTCAGTGTCTATTGTTCTCTTTTTTCTGTCCATGTGTTCACAATGTTTAGCTCCCACTTATATGTGAACATATGTGGTACTTGGTTTTTTGTTCCTGCATTTATTTGCTTAGGATAATGGCCTCCAGCTCCATTCATGTTGCTACAGAGGATATGCTCTTATTATTCTTATGGCTGCATAGTATTTCATGGTGTACATACATATACACATCTTTGCTATTGTGAATAGTGTGGCGATGAACATATGTGTGTATATGTCTTTATGGTAGAATGATTTATATTCCTTTGGGTGTATACCCAGTAATAGGATTGCTGGGTTGCATGGTAGTTCTGTTTTATGATCTTTGAGAAATCTCCAAACTGCTTTCCACAGTGGCTGAACTAACTACATTCTGACCAATAGTGTATAAGCATTCCCTTTTCTCTGTAACTTTGACAGCATTGCTATTTTTTCACTTATGTATTTATTTAGAGACAAGATCTCACTTATCACCCAGGCTGAAGTGCAGTGGCACAATTTCAGCTCACTGTTGCCTCCACCTCCTGGGCTCAAGTGATTCTCCCTCCTCAGCCCCTAAAGTAGCTGTGACTACAGGCATCCTGGGCTCAAGCAATCCTCCTAAGTCAGCCCCTAAAGTAGCTGGGACTACAGGTGTGGGCCACCACGCCCAGCCTGTTTTTTGACTTTTAAATAATAGCCCTTCTGACTGGTGTGAGATGGTATCTCATTGTGGTTTTGATTTGCATTTCTGTAATGATTAGTAATGTTAAGCATTTTTTCATATGCTTGTTGGTCATATGTAAAGGTCTTCTGTTGAGAAGGGTCTGTTCATGTCCTTTGTCCATTTTTTAATGCGGTTGTTTGTTTTTTAATTATTTAATTGTTTAAGTTCCTTATGGATTCTAAATACTAGATCTTTGTTAGATGCATAGTTTGCAAATTTTTTTTCCCATTCTGTAATTCTGTAGGTTGTCTGTTTACTCTGTTGACAGTTTATATTGCTTTGCAAAAACTCTTTAGTTTAATGTTAGGTCCCCCTTGTCAATATTTGCTTTTGTTGTAATTGCTTTCAGTGTGTTCATTACAAAATCTTTGCCAGAGCCTATGTCTAAAATAGTATTTCTTAGGTTGTCTTGAAGGATTTTTAAAATTTTAGGTTTTACATTTAAATTTTTAATCCATCTTGAGTTGATTTTTGTATATGATGAAAGAAAGGGGTGCAGTTTCAATCTTCTGCATATGGCTAGCCAGTTATCCCAGCACCATTTACTGAATAGGGAGTCCTTTCCCCATTGTTTGTTTTCGTCAGGTTTGTTGAAGTTCAGATGGTTGTAGATGTGTGGCCTTAATTCTAGGTTCTCTATTTTGTTCTATTGGTCTATGTGTCTGTTTTTTTTTTTTTTTTTTTTTTTTTTTTTTTTAGCAGTACCATGTCGTTTTCATTATTGTAGCCTTGTAGCATAGTTTTAAGTTGGGTAACGTGATGCCTCCAGCTTTGCTCTTTTTGCTTAAGATTGCTTTGGCTATTCGGGCTCGTTTTAGGTTCCATGTGAATTTTAGAAGAATTGTTTCTAATTGTATGAAAAATATCCTTGGTAGTTTGATAGGAATAATATTGAATCTGTAAATTGCTTTGAACAATATGGCCATTTAAACATATTGTTTCTTCCTATCCATGAGCATGGAATCACAAAATCATTTTTATTTTTATTTTTTCATGTTGTTCTGTAACTTGTTTAAAAAATAAAAAAAATATATATGCTAGATCTTAGCAGATATATGAGTTGAAAATATTTTCTCAAGCTGTCTTTTTACTTTCTTTTCTTGAATTTTGTTAATTTCATTAGCTTTAGGGTACAAGAAGAGGTTTTTGGTTGCTTGGATGAAATGTATAGTGGTGAAGTCTGAGATTTTAGTGCACCTGTCGCTGGAGTAGCCTACACTGTAGCTAGTATGTAGGTTTTTATCCCTTTCTCTCCCCCCTCTTCTGAGTCTCCATAGTCATTGCATTACTCTGTTTACCTTTGTATACCCATAGCTTAGCTCCCACTTGTAAGTGAGAATATACTGTATTGAATTTTCCATTCCTGAGTTACTTCACTTACAACAATGGCCTCCAGCTCCATCCAAGTTGCTTATTCCTGCAAGAATGGCCATTACTAAAAAGTCAAAAAAAGAACAAAATCGTTTTTTAGAAACACAACCAACTATGCAAGCTTAGCTGAAATGGTCCTCTGAGTGGATTTCCTCTCTGCCTTTTAAAAGTTATATTCTGTATTTGCTTTTTAATAAATAAACTTGTATTTATCAAACTCCTGCATTTATTATTTTTATTATGTATAATACATAGGATTACAAATATGTTGACACTTAGTTCTGTGTTTTAGTTTTAGGGACTAGACAAAGAACATGTTTTCTGCATTATAGAGCTTTAAACTGGTTGGGCACACAGTGTTTTTCATATGTGAAGAAAACTGGGCTCTCCACAAGGAAACATAAGAAACATAGAGATAAATGTATTCCTTACATAAGCTAGTGTAACTTTTAGGGTCATGTGACAATGGTAATGTTTTTAATCCTTTGAGCAAAATTCTATTATGTGACATTCTTCGTGTATTTTATTAAGTTAGAACAGAGTAATACCATTTGTATTAGCATTTTTCTGGGCTTTTTCAAACACACAGCCTTAATAAGGTAATGTTTTAGTATTACATATATACTTTCCAACTAATTCTTTCTTTAACCTGAAAAGCAAAGGATAAAATTCTCTTGTTATACACATGTATGCTTGATCAAATGGAGTGAACTGATGAAAGGATATTACTAGATACCTTGTTTGTGTATTTCCATATTTTATTCAGCATATCCATCAGGCAAAAGTATTTGTGACTATCTTCTCCCATTCATTCTTCAATCAAGGGCTTAGGTCAGTCTTGTAGGGAAAGAGAAGGCAGTGCTTGAGCTGAGTTTTTAAGGACAACTAGAAGTTTGTTGGTCAGACAAGGAATGTGTGTGGGTGTGTACAGGTAATGGGAACACTACATTTTTGGATTGCTCTCCTCCTCACCCACCCTGTTTTATCTTTCTTCATCCTCCCTGTCATGTCCTCTCCCACTTCATCCCTTTGTATTTTCCTGCAGGATTGTGTTAAATATTATAATTTGAGCAAACTCAAGAGTAGTCCACTATTTAATATTTGCTGTACAGCAATATTTCTATATAAAGTATCTCCTTAGAAATAATTCTGTCTTTCAGCCAAGTGGTAAGAGATAGAAAAAAATCAGTTTAGATCTGTATTCTATCTAGAGTTCTCTGAGTATATGTAAATGTTTCTTCCAGTCACTTTCTCCTTTGCTTAAATGGGCTTGTTCTTATTTAAAGCAGATTTAACTGAGATAGAAATGTATTTTCCAAATTATGCCCTCCCAACCCTGCCACACACACACACACACACACACACACACACACACACACACACCCCAGAGAGAGCTGGGCAGCAATTATGGAGTGATGGCAATAGTGCTACATGCCCTGCTGATAATCCTCTTCTTTCTACCCTCTTATCATTAGGCTATCTACAATTGCTGGGGAGCAAACTCAGCAGGAGAATCTTGGCCAGAAGCAATAGCCCGTGGCAAGATGGCAAGGTTAGGTAGTGGAAAAACTCCTGTTAGAAGCTATGTTTTCTCCCAGCTCATCTTTGGTTATTCTTGATTGGTAAAAGAAAAAAAATATATAGTCTCAGTTTTGCAAGTGACTGGTGAAAGGATGCTATAAACATGTTGTTTAAGACTGAAATCTGATGCACTTTCCATAGAAGGCCAGTTTTCACTGGCCTATATCTGACATATGCTAGTAACTGAATTTGGAGGGAAACTTGAGCTCCTTGGAAAAGAAGCTAGGCCTGCAGAATATCATTGAAGTTTAAAAAACTTTCAGATCAGATTTGAAAATGATGAGCTACTATCACAGAGCTAGGTTGTATAGTCAGTGGAATGTGACACGTTAGTTGATGTTATATATTGGTCAAGAATGTGGCATCAGAGAAAGAGAGAAGTAGAACCATTATGTTTTGTCTTCTGTGTGTGTGTGTGTGTTTGTGTGTGTGCATGGGTGTATTTAATTAAAGAGTGCCTTTAATTTCTTACAGGTAATTTTATTACAATTAAAATTAATTTATATAGATTTTTGTGAGAAGTATAAATGCTATTATCAAATTCAAAATAAAATATATGGTCAAATGAAAAATTTAGATGAAAATATATTGCAGTACTAGTTTCATATGAAATGTCACCTGTGAACTGAACTGCATTTTGATACTATACATTAAAAATAGCCACCTTCCATAATTTGTGACATTGTGTATTATCCTAGAGTGCATGATTTTCTAATAACATTAGATCAGGGAAAGAAAACCTAAGGTTGTATAGTCACATAGAAGACCAAGAGAGGCCAGGTGTAGTGGCTCAAGCCTGTAATCCCAGCACTTTGGGAGGCCAAGGCCAAAGGATTGCTTGAGGCCAGGAACTGGAGACCAACCTGGTCAACGTACTGAGACCCAATCTATACCAACAATTTTTAAAGTTAACTGTGTACCGTGGTGCATGTCGGTAGTCCCAGCTACTCGGGAGGCTAAGGTGAGAGAATCGCTTGAGCCCAGCTGGTCAAAACTACAGTGAACCATGATTGTGCCACTATACTCCAGCCTGGTGACAATGCAAGACCCTGTCTCAGTGGGAAAAAAAAAAAAAAAGAAGAAGACTAAGAGAAAGCTAAGAAAATGTTAAGTTCAGATTTTAGCTGACCAAAATTCCTTCTGCCTGCCCAGCAAGTACATTTGATTCTTCTGTTCATTTTATTTTTTACTTTTTATTTTTATTTTGAGATAGAGTTTTGCTCTGACGCTCAAGCTGGAGTACAGTGGTGCATGCAACCAGATCACCGCTCGCTGCAGCCTCGACCTCTTGGGCTCCAGCTAACCCCACCTCAGCCTCCTGAGTGGCTTGGACCATACGTGTGTGTCACCATGCCTGGATAATTTTTATTTTTATCTTTATAGAGATGGGGTCTCCCTAGGTGGCCTAGACTACTCTGTCTATTTTAAATTTTTGGTTTCTCAAAGATTGTTTCCCTCTAATTAAATATTCCTCATTTATATGGCATCCAGAACAGTGTGTTATATATCTATATGTTTTTTCTCTTTTAAGCACTATAATCTTTTGTATGACGGTAACATAGAATCAGATGTTTATATACCATTATCATTGCCACCCTACAGAATGATCTCTTTCCCAAGGATTTTCCCCTTACGCCCCACACTTTCATTCTGTTGGGCGTTTTTCTATAAAACACTGTGGGAGTGATATATGGAACTTGAGGGTAACATATACACATATACATATATTCAAGCACATTTATTAAAATGGACATTTCTCATTAACATCTTTTTCTTTTGTTTTTCTGCAAGAAAATAAGGTCATTGAATTTTTCAGTGTTCGAGAAGCTGATAAATATTTAAGGAAAAAACACAGTTTTACATTTTATCATATCAACCCAATACATGCTTTCACCCGATTGACATTGTATCTGATTCTTCCAAAGTCCTGCAGCTAATGTACATTCCTTTTTGATTTAAATCCATCTCCTATCCTTTCCTGAGAAGAGGCTGAATCTATCTTTATCTCTTTGGTAGTAAAAAGTTTTCATAAAACAAAACTAAATGATTTCTCAGACAAAAATTTTGAACTCAGATAAATAACCAATGTATTTTTTTAAAAAAATTCTTTACCCTAATGGCATTAAGGGAAATGAAACTTATAAATTAAATAATATTTAATGGTACTTTAATATTTATTTTTGAGTGATAATCCAGAAAGTGCCTTTTTGTTGTTGTTGAGCATATTTTGAGTTATGGTGTATGCTCATATGCTTTGATTGCTATTCTGTTATTCTGAAGAACCCTAAAAAAGCCCTACCATTAACACAAACATTATTGAATTGAAACACATATAAAACCTGCAATAAACTTTCAGAAGTGAAGGAACAGCTTGTCTTTTTTTCTACTGCATCTGGCAATCTGCTAAAATTTGAAAAACTCTCTAAAGTGTACCTGCTTTTTTAGCATTTTTTCAGCAAACAATATGTAACTTGTATAAATGCATATAATTTTACTATTTTGTGTGTAGACCTACTGCTTATCTTTGTTTTGAATGGAGTGTTTAAGGTTGCCAAAGGCAAACTGTGAATATTTCTCAATATCATAGGTTTTAAAAATATGATTCATATCTGAAGATGATGGTTATTGGAATAATGATACATTTTTCAGTTTACATATGATCAAAATAAAAGATGCAGTTGAATAAGTTTGATTTCATTATTTTACACCAATTTCAAAAAGAGAACTCCAACAATTATCTTGATATTTCATGACAGGATCTACCTTTCGAGCAATCCAGTGGTGTTTCAGTGTGTCTAATCATAGCAAGGTTATCATTCATTCTGTTAATATTTTATTTCTCCATAAAATAAAGTCGTTTATATTTAAGTACAGTGTTTAGGGGCTTTGTTTGCAAGTTGACAAGATATAGTGAACTTAATTGATGCTATTAAGACTTCACAATAAATTTTTATTCAAAAGGTATAAGCATATTTGTACTATTACATAAAGATATAAACTTAATAAATTGTCTTCTTTTGTAAAATATCTTAACGTGGTCTGCAGTTTGTGTTAAACTTACATCATTTGACAGAATTACAAATATTTTGAAATGAAAATTCAGTTGAACAGGAGGAAATGGAATAAAATATATCTATTTTTCTCCTCTGGATATTAAGTTAAATATGGCAGATGCAAAGGTATTTATCTTGCAACCTTTAAAAATAACATATCGGAGACCTCCACACTCATTTAAAATTCAGAAATAAGAAAATTAACTTACCAGTTGTTATCTTGACAGGTACAATTGCAATAATTATTAAACAGTAAAATTTCATCTATATTAGTAAATCGCTTTAATACCTATAAATGATTATGCCTATAGAAAAAGATACTGAGATTAGATCACAAAAATCCTTAGATTACTGTCCCTTTTCACTCCATATTTACTGAATGTTTAGCAAATGTTAGGATTTAGAACAATTCTAGATACTGTTTAAACCTAAATATTCAAATAAAAAGTCAGTCAGAAGTGGGACAGTTATTATGGACCACGACAAAGATGAATGAGGAACTTTGAGTCCAGGATTTTAGTTCTACTCTAATGTATAAATTCAGAGAGAAAATGAGAGCCTCTTAGTGGCATTAATTTTAGAAATTATTAAACTGCATACGCCTGCACACAAAACTGATCTGACAGAAAAAGCATGTAGCCAAAAAATAAACTTTAAAAAATTGGCTAAAATATAGAGGTGATTAGCTTTATCCAAAACCACTGAAAGAAATCAAAACAAATTTAAAGTGGTAAACTAAATAAAACAGAAAACTTTAAAAAGGTGGATTGCTTTGAAAAATGTTCACAGGAGATCCACAATCACAATTCCACAATTAACTTGGGGGGATTGGTTTGGAAATGACAGCAGAGTCCTAATTCTATGCCATTCCCCCACAACATTATTATAATTTTATTAAGTGAAAGGAAAACATACACTTAATGTTTTCTTAGACACTTAATCTCTCCCTTTTCTAGAGCCGGTGCAAACAGAACTGCTAATTACTCTAACATGTCACCAAGCTACTGAACTTTGAAAAGATAGTGGCTCTAAAATATTGTAGATGTGCAAGTTGCTAAACAGGTGATTTTTCAGTACCATATTCTAGGTTTAACAGTTGGGCTTACTTTTAATTGTGATAATACTTGTAGTCTAGATACCATAATAATAGCTTTGAGAGGAGCAGTTCATCAGTAGCAAAAATCCTTTAGTAAAGTGGCATAGGCTTGAAACTCAGTGCTTCAAAGCACTTTGGGTACTCTAAGTATAGGAACATAATGCTAGAATCTAGTTCATAATATTGACCAATTTTCAATCAAAAGAAAAGCTGATTTTAGAGAAAAATTATGTGACAATAATTCATGTTGTTTAGAATTTACTCCTTTTTAGTAGTATTTTTCCTTAGTAAAAAATTTCCAGTTACACATGTAATATATGTTTAGATTATATTTAAAGTATACCGAATAAGTTAGGGTTTCAGTGGCAAATTTAGGTGCTTTATTTGGAGTGAGATTTTTGTAAAGTTTTTCTTTAAAAGATAGCAATTATAGAAAGAGAAATTGACTTTATGCTTCATTGTTACTTTTCAGGTGTTCTTGATATTTCAAATTGCAAAGAAAATTTTCTGTCTTGTAATCATCCTTCTTACAACTCCATATCTTGCAAAAGTTTTTACTGAAATATTATAGGATTACCATTAAAATAATTTGATCATGTATGTAATCCTATTGATACTGTCGTATGACAACATGGTGAGATAAGTTTCATAATTATAACAATTTAACAGTTGTCAAAAGTATATTATAACTGATTTTCAAAAGTTTGCTATAAAGACAGCTTGTTTCTATCTGTACTCAATCGTAAATACACAAGATTGCTTTCATCAGTCTCTTTTAGTAAGAGAACAAAATTGAAATTTT
Organism: Theropithecus gelada; assembly: GCF_003255815.1. Taxonomy (NCBI): domain Eukaryota; kingdom Metazoa; phylum Chordata; class Mammalia; order Primates; family Cercopithecidae; genus Theropithecus; species Theropithecus gelada. The sequence continues at coordinate 67,665,867 of NC_037689.1, read as the reverse complement.
AGTGATGACAATTAATTATAAAATTATATTTTCTTCTGAAAAATAGTTTAGAAATATCATGGGATCTGGTACTAAGATATTATTTCTCTGGTTGGAACATATATATATATATATATATATATATTTGTACGTAGCTTTACATTCTATGTACATATTATGTTGAGCAGATGAAATGGATGAACCACAATAGTATGTAAAGAAAATTTTAAAAGCTATTTGATTAACATCCTTTTCTAATTTTAAAACATTTTGTTTCTTATAGTTAAAATTTATCCTCTGCTGCTGCTCCTGGGGTTTCTTTTATTTTTTGACATTATCACTTAAGGATTATTAAAATAGGAAATGAGTTTCTTGCCTATTAAAAGCCTTTAAAGAAAATGATGCCTTAAAAGAAAGCCAAGACACTAAACACCTTTGAGCATTTTTTCTCCATCTCCTAAATGCTCTGTAATTTGTATGTAAAGAATGTAAGAACTGTCTGCCTATTTTGCATGACATGGCTATTTAATTTTTTTTATTTTTGTTTGCCGCAATTCTAATGGGTAAATGGTGAGTGTGAGGTAATAAGGACATGCTATTTGTGAGCATGGCAAAAATGTATTGTTTCACACTACGAATGCATCTTCAGAAATAAGTGGGTGGTCTTTCACTGCCACTTGATGTGATTTTTTTTTTTAATTTATTTATTATTATTATACTTTAAGTTGTAGGGTACATGTGCATAACGTGCAGGTTTGTTACATATGTATACTTGTGCCATGTTGGTCTGCTGCACCCATCAACTCGTCATTTACATCAGGTATAACTCCCAATGCAATCCCTCCCCCCTCCCCCCTCCCCATGATAGGCCCCGGTGTGTGATGTTCCCCTTCCTGAGTCCAAGTGATCTCATTGTTCAGTTCCCACCTATGAGTGAGAACATGCGGTGTTTGCTTTTCTGTTCTTGTGATAGTTTGCTAAGAATGATGGTTTCCAGCTGCATCCATGTCCCTACAAAGGACGCAAACTCATCCTTTTTTATGGCTGCATAGTATTCCATGGTGTATATGTGCCACATTTTCTTAATCCAATCTGTCACTGATGGACATTTGGGTTGATTCCAAGTCTTTGCTATTGTGAATAGTGCTGCAATAAACATACGTGTGCATGTGTCTTTATAGCAGCATAATTTATAATCCTTTGGGTATATCCCCAGTAATGGGATGGCTGGGTCATATGGTACATCTAGTTCTAGATCCTTGAGGAATCGCCATACTGTTTTCCATAATGGTTGAACTAGTTTACAATCCCACCAACAGTGTAAAAGTGTTCCTATTTCTCCACATCCTCTCCAGCACCTGTTGTTTCCTGACTTTTTAATGATTGCCATTCTAACTGGTGTGAGATGGTATCTCATTGTGGTTTTGATTTGCATTTCTCTGATGGCCAGTGATGATGAGCATTTTTTCATATGTCTGTTGGCTGTATGAATGTCTTCTTTTGAGAAATGTCTGTTCATATCCTTTGCCCACTTTTTGATGGGGTTGTTTGTTTTTTTCTTGTAAATTTGATTGAGTTCTTTGTAGGTTCTGGATATTAGCCCTTTGTCAGATGAGTAGATTGCACAAATTTTCTCCCATTCTGTAGGTTGCCTGTTCACTCTGATGGTAGTTTCTTTTGCTGTGCAGAAGCTCTTTAGTTTAATGAGATCCCATTTGTCAATTTTGGCTTTTGCTGCCGTTGCTTTTGGTGTTTTAGACATGAAGTCTTTGCCCATGCCTATGTCCTGAATGGTACTACCTAGATTTTCCTCTAGGATTTTTATGGTATTAGGTCTAACATTTAAGTCTCTAATCCATCTTGAATTAATTTTCGTATAAGGAGTAAGGAAAGGATCCAGTTTCAGCTTTCTACTTATGGCTAGCCAATTTTCCCAGCACCATTTATTAAATAGGGAATCCTTTCCCCATTTCTTGCTTCTCTCAGGTTTGTCAAAGATCAGATGGCTGTAGATGTGTGGTATTATTTCTGAGGACTCTGTTCTGTTCCATTGGTCTATATCTCTGTTTTGGTACCAGTACCATGCTGTTTTGGTTACTGTATCCTTGTAGTATAGTTTGAAGTCAGGTAGCGTGATGCCTCCAGCTTTGTTCTTTTGACTTAGGATTGTCTTGGAGATGCGGGCTCTTTTTTGGTTCCATATGAACTTTAAAGCAGTTTTTTCCAATTCTGTGAAGAAACTCATTGGTAGCTTGATGGGGATGGCATTGAATCTATAAATTACCTTGGGCAGTATGGCCATTTTCACGATATTGATTCTTCCTATCCATGAGCATGGTATGTTCTTCCATTTGTTTGTGTCCTCTTTTATTTCACTGAGCAGTGGTTTGTAGTTCTCCTTGAAGAGGTCCTTTACATCCCTTGTAAGTTGGATTCCTAGGTATTTGATTCTCTTTGAAGCAATTGTGAATGGAAGTTCATTCATGATTTGGCTCTGTGTTTGTCTGTTACTGGTGTATAAGAATGCTTGTGATTTTTGCACATTAATTTTTTATCCTGAGACTTTGCTGAAGTTGCTTATCAGCTTAAGGAGATTTTGGGCTGAGACAATGGGGTTTTCTAAATATACAATCATGTCATCTGCAAACAGGGACAATTTGACTTCTTCTTTTCCTAACTGAATACCCCTGATTTCTTTCTTTTGCCTAATTGCCCTAGCCAGAACTTCCAACACTATGTTGAATAGGAGTGGTGAGAGAGGGCATCCCTGTCTTGTGCCAGTTTTCAAAGGGAATTTTTCCAGTTTTTGCCCATTCAGTATGATATTGGCTGTGGGTTTGTCATAAATAGCTCTTATTATTTTGAGGTACGTTCCATCAATACCGAATTTATTGAGCGTTTTTAGCATGAAGGGCTGTTGAATTTTGTCAAAAGCCTTTTCTGCATCTATTGAAATAATCATGTGGTTCTTGTCTTTGGTTCTGTTTATATGCTGGATTATGTTTATTGATTTGCGAATGTTGAACCAGCCTTGCATCCCAGGGATGAAGCCCACTTGATCATGGTGGATAAGCTTTTTGATGTGTTGTTGAATCCGGTTTGCCAGTATTTTATTGAGGATTTTTGCATCGATGTTCATCAGGGATATTGGTCTAAAATTCTCTTTTTTTGTTGTGTCTCTGCCAGGCTTTGGTATCAGGATGATGTTGGCCTCATAAAATGAGTTCGGGAGGATTCCCTCTTTTTCTATTGATTGGAATAGTTTCAGAAGAAATGGTACCAACTCCTCCTTGTACCTCTGGTAGAATTCAGCTGTGAATCCATCTGGTCCTGGACTTTTTTTGGTTGGTAGGCTATTAATTGTTGCCTCAATTTCAGAGCCTGCTATTGGTCTATTCAGGGATTCAACTTCTTCCTGGTTTAGTCTTGGAAGAGTGTAAGTGTCCAGGAAATTATCCATTTCTTCTAGGTTTTCCAGTTTATTTGCGTAGAGGTGTTTATAGTATTCTCTGATGGTAGTTTGTATTTCTGTGGGGTCGGTGGTGATATCCCCTTTATCATTTTTAATTGCGTCAATTTGATTCTTCTCTCTTTTCTTCTTTATTAGTCTTGCTAGTGGTCTGTCAATTTTGTTGATCTTTTCAAAAAACCAACTCCTGGATTCATTGATTTTTTGGAGGGTTTTTTGTGTCTCTATCTCCTTCAGTTCTGCTCTGATCTTAGTTATTTCTTGCCTTCTGCTAGCTTTCAAATGTGTTTGCTCTTGCTTCTCTAGTTCTTTTAATTGCGATGTTAGAGTGTCAATTTTTGATCTTTCCTGCTTTCTCTTGTGGGCATTTAGTGCTATAAATTTCCCTCTACACACTGCTTTAAATGTGTCCCAGAGATTCTGGTATGTTGTATCTTTGTTCTCATTGGTTTCAAAGAACATCTTTATTTCTGCCTTCATTTCATTATGTACCCAGTAGTCATTCAGGAGCAGGTTGTTCAGTTTCCATGTAGTTGAGCGGTTTTGATTGAGTTTCTTAGTCCTGAGTTCTAGTTTAATTGCACTGTGGTCTGAGAGACAGTTTGTTATAATTTCTGTTCTTGTACATTTGCTGAGGAGTGCTTTACTTCCAATTATATGGTCAATTTTGGAGTAAGTACGATGTGGTGCTGAGAAGAATGTATATTCTGTTGATTTGGGGTGGAGAGTTCTATAGATGTCTATTAGGTCTGCTTGCTGCAGAGATGAGTTCAATTCCTGGATATCCTTGTTAACTTTCTGTCTCGTTAATCTGTCTAATGTTGACAGTGGAGTGTTGAAGTCTCCCATTATTATTGTATGGGAGTCTAAGTCTCTTTGTAAGTCTCTAAGGACTTGCTTTATGAATCTGGGTGCTCCTGTATTGGGTGCATATATATTTAGGTAGTTAGCTCTTCCTGTTGAATTGATCCCTTTACCATTATGTAATGGCCTTCTTTGTCTCTTTTGATCTTTGATGGTTTAAAGTCTGTTTTATCAGAGACTAGGATTGCAACCCCTGCTTTTTTTGGTTCTCCATTTGCTTGGTAAATCTTCCTCCATCCCTTTATTTTGAGCCTATGTATGTCTCTGCGTGTGAGATGGGTCTCCTCAATACAGCAGACTGATGGGTCTTGACTCTTTATCCAGTTTGCCAGTCTGTGTCTTTTCATTGGAGCATTTAGTCCATTTACATTTAAGGTTAAGATTGTTATGTGTGAACTTGATCCTGCCATTATGATATTAACTGGTTATTTTGCTCGTTAGTTGATGCAGTTTCTTCCTAGCCTCGATGGTCTTTACATTTTGGCATGTTTTTGCCATGGCTGGTACCGGTTGTTCCTTTCCATGTTGAGTGCTTCCTTCAGGGTCTCTTGTAAGGCAGGCCTAGTGGTGACAAAATCTCTAAGCATTTGCTTATCTGTAAAGGATTTTATTTCTCCTTCACTTATGAAACTTAGTTTGGCTGGATATGAAATTCTGGGTTTAAAATTCTTTTCTTTAAGAATGTTGAATATTGGCCCCCACTCTCTTCTGGCTTGTAGAGTTTCTGCCGAGAGATCTGCTGTGAGTCTGATGGGCTTCCCTTTGTGGGTAACCCGACCTTTCTCTCTGGCTGCCCTTAAGATTTTTTCCTTCATTTCAACTTTGGTGAATCTGGCAATTATGTGTCTTGGAGTTGCTCTTCTCGAGGAGTATCTTTGTGGCGTTCTCTGTATTTCCTGGATTTGAATGTTGGCCTGCCCTACTAGGTTGGGGAAGTTCTCCTGGATGATATCCTGAAGAGTGTTTTCCAACTTGGTTCCATTTTCCCCCTCACTTTCAGGCACCCCAATCAGACGGAGATTTGGTCTTTTTACATAATCCCATACTTCTTGCAGGCTTTGTTCATTTCTTTTTCTTCTTTTTTCTTTTGGTTTCTCTTCTCGCTTCATTTCATTCATTTGATCCTCAATCGCTGATACTCTTTCTTCCAGTTGATTGAATCGGTTACTGAAGCTTGTGCATTTGTCACGTATTTCTCGTGTCATGGTTTTCATCTCTTTCATTTCGTTTATGACCTTCTCTGCATTAATTACTCTAGCCATCAATTCTTCCACTCTTTTTTCAAGATTTTTAGTTTCTTTGCGCTGGGTACGTAATTCCTCCTTTAGCTCTGAGAAATTTGATGGACTGAAGCCTTCTTCTCTCATCTCGTCAAAGTCATTCTCCGTCCAGCTTTGATCCATTGCTGGCGATGAGCTGCGCTCCTTTGCCGGGGGAGATGCGCTCTTATTTTTTGAATTTCCAGCTTTTCTGCCCTGCTTTTTCCCCATCTTTGTGGTTTTATCTGCCTCTGGTCTTTGATGATGGTGATGTACTGATGGGGTTTTGGTGTAGGTGTCCTTCCTGTTTGATAGTTTTCCTTCTAACAGTCAGGACCCTCAGCTGTAGGTCTGTTGGAGATTGCTTGAGGTCCACTCCAGACCCTGTTTGCCTGGGTATCAGCAGCAGAGGCTGCAGAAGATAGAATATTGCTGAACAGCGAGTGTACCTGTCTGATTCTTGCTTTGGAAGCTTCCTCTCAGGGGTGTACTCCACCCTGTGAGGTGTGGGGTGTCAGACTGCCCCTAGTGGGGGATGTCTCCCAGTTAGGCTACTCAGGGGTCAGGGACCCACTTGAGCAGGGAGTCTGTCCCTTCTCAGATCTCAACCTCCGTTTTGGGAGATCCACTGCTCTCTTCAAAGCTGTCAGACAGAGTCGTTTGCGTCTGCAGAGGTTTCTGCTGCTTTTGTTGTTGTTGTTGTTGTTGTTGTTGTTGTGTAGCTGTGCCCTGTCCCCAGAGGTGGAGTCTACAGAGACAGGCAGGTTTCCTTGAGCTGCTGTGAGCTCCACCCAGTTGGAGCTTCCCAGCAGCTTTGTTTACCTACTTAAGCCTCAGCAATGGCGGGCGCCCCTCCCCCAGCCTCGCTGCTGCCTTGCCGGTAGATCACAGACTGCTGTGCTAGCAATGAGGGAGGCTCCGTGGGCGTGGGACCCTCCCGGCCAGGTGTGGGATATGATCTCCTGGTGTGCCTGTTTGCTTAAAGCGCAATATTGGGGTGGGAGTTACCCGATTTTCCAGGTGTTGTGTGTCTCAGTTCCCCTGGCTAGGAAAAGGGATTCCCTTCCCCCTTGCGCTTCCCAGGTGAGGCGATGCCTCGCCCTGCTTCAGCTCTGGCTGGTCGGGCTGCAGCAGCTGACCAGCACCGATCGTCCGGCACTCCCCAGTGAGATGAACCCAGTACCTCAGTTGAAAATGCAGAAATCACCGGTCTTCTGTGTCGCTCGCGCTGGGAGTTGGAGACTGGAGCTGTTCCTATTCGGCCATCTTCTTGATGTGATTTTTAAGGGAAGGCATTCACAGATACAAAGACATTCTTCAAAATGTGATCACTATATTACCAAGAGTCTCACAAATAAGCAGAGTAAAAGACTAAGAATCTCATATAGTATTGCTACAATGCGTAGAGGGGAAATAAAGGAAGGCCTATTTGCCCTTGAAAGATAAGGAAGCAATCTGAAATTCCTTGATTTCAGTGTGAAGACTGTTACACTTTACACAGTGTGGATGAGAAAGAAGGTAAAGCTAAGGAATCCTAAAAAAGGGGTGACTTTAGAGACATGAGGAGAAGCATGATGTGATGGGAAGGTGGAACACACAACCCATGATAGGGGGTATTCAGTCATCTCCATTAGCAATAATTAATATTCACACAACAAAAAAGAGGAAGACTTTTCTTTCTTCTGTTCTTGCATTGTTCTTTCATTTTTTCTTTCTTTTAAAAAATTGTTTGAGTTAAGAGATAAGTGGATAGTAACGGTTTTCTTTAAAACCCTTTGTCATAAGTACTGATGAAACTTTAGGGAAAAAAATACATGCCTGTTGAAGTTTTAAACTTAAGGGAGCATATATTGGAAGATATATTTGAATAAAGAAGATGCTTATGTGTTATTTTAGAAGAGAGTTATGGGAGTACCCTCTAGTAATTGATAAGATAAAAAGGGTAACTATACAAAAGGAATAATACAGACAGCTTTTGAAAAGGTAGAATAAAACCCATTAGCGACATAAAACCAGAATGACTAACAGGAAATATTAGATAGTGAAATGGCTAACAATCTTCATAGGTACTTGTTTAATTCTAATCATAACCCTTGACATGGATTTAGCTAAGAAATTTATACTTCAATAAACTCCCTGGATACCCATATATTGTATATTTTGTTTGGAGACATATCGGAGGACTTGTTCAATTTTGCTAAAACATTAAAGTTGACACCTAATATAGAAGACAGTGTCAGTATATTGACTTCCACCAAAGGGAAATTATTATTTAATTTGATTGAGATCAAGAGATAAAGGCAAAAAATTTGCATGTAAAAAAGAACAGATAATGTGGTACACTTTTGAGACAACAGAAAACTAAATAAAGAAGAGTGAAAGGAATACAATCATCTTTAGGGAAGGACATTTCAGTTGGAAGCAATTTCCTGTAATTTAAAATTTATGGAATTGCAACAAGATAAAAAGTATTACAATCAAAGAATATAAAAAATTCAAACTCTGTTCGTGAAGATTTTAACAGTATCCATCAATGTTTGGAAATAATGAGCATAATAAAATGCAGATTAATTTTAAATTTCCATTAAAAAACATTTTTTTCATTGCATTGAAAACTTAATATAGGACCTGGAAAAAATGAGGTTTTCTCTTGATACTTATATTTGAAGTCAATACTATCGCCCCAAAGACTTTTAAACAAACACGTCTTCTAAAGGCTTTACTACTGTTTTACAATGTTTGCACTTTTCTTGTTATCCAGGCAGTGTTTAGTTGTTAGGTTTTGTTTCTTTTCAATAATTGAAGCCTAGTGAGGGAGACAGGTATGTAACTGAGTTCTATAACAGAGCCACACACAAATTGCCAGGAGAGCAGAGAGGAAGGAGTCATAATTCAGCTTGTATGTCTAAAAAATAAAGTGACCAGTGTTAATATTAAGATTAGCAAGTTATTTGACCCGATTTTATTATTAGAAAGGAATATAGTAACTTATTCACAGCAGAGGTAGAAGCCAGAAAGTTTCACAGCTCTTTTAAGTGTTGATTATAACAACCTTTTCACATCACTATAATTAGGTGCTTTTGTATACATTGTCTTTTGCTAGACACTACAAGGAGATATCCATTAGTTCTGGGTCTTCCTTTTCATGGTTGGCATTTTAAATGATGAAAATCAATGCACACTCATAGGGTTAGGTAATAGTTGAACATATTAATAGATGAAAATGTACATATTGTTAATGTCCATTCACTTTTATCTAAGGAGGATGAAGCGGGATAGTAATTGGCAGTCAGTAGGAGTGGCATGCTTTTCTCTGTGGAACTGTTAGGTGAATAATTCATTCACTGTGTTTATAAGAATTATCCAATCAGAAAGTTCAAAATAAAACTAACTGTCTGGAGGAGAAATGAAAATTAAATAGAGATTTTCTTGATAAATGACAGCCTTGATTTTACCTGAATGCATGGTCATAGCAAAGACCTAAATAGCTACATGACTTATAATGAGATTGTAACATTCCTAATAACGCCACTTAGAATATTACGTTTATTTCTGCCTACCATATGATATAGTTTGGGTGTTTGTCCCCTCCAAATCTTATGTCAAAATGTGATTCTCAACGTTGGAGGTGGGGCCTGTTGGGAGGTGTTGGGCTGTGGGGGTAGATCCCTCATGAATGGCGTGGTGCTCTCCTTATGGTAATGAGTTCACATGAGATTTGGTTGTTGAAAAGAGTTTGCAACCCCACTCCCGTTTTTGCTTCCCCTCTTGCCATGTGACATGCCTATTTCCCCTTTGCCTTCCACCATGATTATAAAGTTCTGGAGGCCTCACCAGAAGCAGATGATGGCACTATGTTTCTTGTACGACCTATAGAAATGTGAGCCAAAGAAACCTCTTTTCTTTGTAAGTTACCCAGTCTCGGGTGTTCCTTTATACCACAGCAAAATGGACTAATGCACCATATTTTTTTAAAAGGTGCAACATTTGAAAGAGAGAATTCGATTGACCTTAGGATATGAGCTGTGAAGACACGATAGAATCCTGAGTTTCTGTGACTTTTAAAGAGCAAATCTGAAGATTTAATTGAAAACAATATAAACATATCAATATACATATAGACAAACAATGTCTTTTTATTATAGCATAGATTATTGTAAAAGAGATGCATAAGTTTTAGTAGAAGAAAAACTTGCTGAAACAAACATCGGAGCTTCTCAGCTCTTCAAGATTATCTTTCTGCAGCATGCAAACAGAATAACGCACTACTGATTTATTCTTTGAAGGAAAATGTCTAAAGGATTTTTTCAGACAGTGCTTTTCTGAAACATAGAAGAGAATGCCCCTTAGCTGAATACCTCTAATAGGCATACAATAACTATAAATCAGAGGAAAAAGGGTAGTCCTCAGGAGTGGCAACTAAACTGCAACCGTCACTGACCTCTCAGAAGACGTTCAATGTAATCTACCTATATTGTAGGCAGGTAGCCAAGAATTTAGGAATCAGAGAACTACAGGGTTTTTGAGCTATGATGGGCTGGAGAGATCAACTTATTCAACCTCAGTTTTACAAAGAAATATACTGGGATCTCGAGAGGAGAAGTAATTTGCTCATGGTGACACAGTTAATGGTGACACAGTTAATGGCCTAGTTGGGACCAATACCCAAGTTTCCTTATGCCTTGTTCAGTGTTTTTCTGTTAACCCTGTTACGTTCAGAATTAGTTGTTGTTCAAAAGTTGGAAAGTAATTTTTCATGTAAGCAAAATCATAAGCTGAGTTCTCCTTTGTTCAATTCTATACTTAGTTTCCATGATAAGTCAGGCTTTAAGTCATATTAATGTTGGCTTTAGACTTTCTGTTGCACATGTCCTTTCCTTTTGATTTTCATCTCCACCACCCTGAAGTAACCTCCTACTTGGTCTCCTCACGTACACACTCTCTTATAACAATCCATTCTGTGCATCTTGTCAGTTTGAATTTCCTAAAGCATTGTTATCCTCTTTCAGTCTTTGTTCTTTAAAACCTATTTCAAGACCCAAGTCAAATTTTCCTCCCCCATAGTGACTGCACGGACCACTTCAGGTAAAAGTGATACTTTCATCTTATAAATTCTTATAGTACTTAATTTAATTTCACCCATGGATCCAACATTCATTAATCAGATGTATTTGAGTATTTACTATATACCACGAAATCAAGTGGTGCTTATCACTCACAGATATTCAGTGTTACATTTGTGGTCATAATTTCTCTCTTTTTAGATCGTAATATTCTTGATGTAAGATACTATGGTTGAAGATCTTTGTATTCTTTTTGTATACTCCATACCACATAGCCTTTTGTACATAGTTGATGATTACTAAACATTTGTAGAATAAATATTGAACTAAGAATCTGCTATGATAATGTGTGAAGATAAATATGGCCTCTATGGGATCAGTATGCAAACTGTTAGATATCAATTATAAGCATGTTTGAAGAGCTTTCATCAATATTTTTATTTTATTTCTTCTTCTTTTTAAATTCTTCTTTTTTTTTCTTTTTTTTTTTGGAGACAGGGTTTCACTCTGTCACCCAGACTGGAGTGCAGTGGTGTGATCATAGCTCACTGCAGGTTGAAATACCTGGGCTCAAGCGATCCTCTCACCTCATCCTCCTGAGTAGTTAAGACTACATGCATGTGCCACCATGCTCAGCTAATTACAAAAAATTTTTGCAGAGAAAGGGTTGCACTATGTTGCCAAGGCTGGTCATGAACTCCTGGCCTCAAGGGATCATGGATGTCAGCCACCATTCTCAGCCTTTTTGATTCTTAAGTTAATACTTTGCAGTGCATAAAAGTCACATAGCTTATTAAGGAAAAAAGTATCAAGATAAAACAGCAATTCAGTCATATCCACATAGATAAATATTGTCAACAAGAAGTGGTAGAATGCTGAACCAGATTAAAAACTCTTCAGTCTCACTTTCTACATATATAATTTAATGTATATATTACATATGAAAATATATGAAGATTTAAACCTACTTTTGCACATAAAATAATTTTATTCTATTAGGCAATGAAGAGAAAATGCTCTTCTAACTGTAAAACTATACAACAAGTGGTATTACTATTTAAACATGAGATTTTGAACCTGTAAGCAAACTATATATATATAGTGCTTTGAAAGATAATCATTTGCAATTTTAAATATCTGCCTCTGATCTCTTAATTGGTAAGGAACATGGATTTTATTTTATTTTAAAATAGATTTTAAATAGATTTCAAAATAGGTTTATTTATTTTATTTTAAAATATTTTATTTTAGACTATTTTAAAATATTTTATTTTACTATATTTTATTTCACTTTAAAATCCTTGTCAGAGATTAAGTCGGGAGATGAATATAAGCGATTTAACTGAATTTCAAATCCGTAATCCTCTTCATTCCCATTCTCGACTCCCAGTAATACATTAAGAGCATGTCCAGGCCAAGATTCCTTTGCTCTGACCCAGCTTGATTGTCTTCATCTGCAGCTAGACTAAACCAGATAGGATTACCAGAATGATCAATTGGCAAATGAACTCATTTTCTTAGAAACAGCTTAGCTGAGTTCTGCTTACAGAACTGCTTTTCACATCTAATTTAAGCTTAATTAGACCTATTTACCAAATGTTAAAAAAAGTTAAGGTATAATTAAAATAAATTTTATAGCATTGTTTTCATGAATAGCTTTATAATGAATCTATATTTTTACCCATCAATAATTCAGTATATTTGCTGCCATCAATAAGTTTGGACTTATAAAGTTTCCGATAAACTGTGGCTACTCAGAGAAAATTTACTCAGATTCTAGAACACCATGAGTGTTCTTATACAAATCATGTATCATAATTAATTATGTAAATCAGCATTGCAAAGTAGAAGTACATTCTTAAAATATGTTTTATAAAAATAAGCTTAAAGACTCTACAGTGATGATTTTGAATGAGGTTAAAGTGTCCCTTCATAAGGTCAACATTCATCTCAGTTGACAAATATTTACTGATAACTACTGCATGCCAGCATTGTGTGGGCTGATGGAATGAAACAGCAAATATAAAACCTAACCTATTATCTCATGGAGATTTCATTGTCATTGGAAAAGTAGGCCTAAAACAAGTAAATAGGTAAAATAATTATACATTGTGATAAGTGCTAGGAAGGAAACATTATTTTAATGAGCAATTCAGAGTTGGAAGTTGACACCCAGTTCTCCACATAGGCAGTAAACTAGGAAGTAAGCCAGTTTACTATTATCTCGGTGTGATATCAAACCATCAAACACAAAGTCAGCTAAATGCTGATAAAGCAGTAATTGTGTCCAATGTTTTAAGGGCTGCAAAGTATATCTACCATAAATGTTTTGTTTGGCTTCTGAAGCATTTCTTTAGTGTTTTCTGTGAGTCATTCTGAACACACAATAGCAGGACATGATCATCGACTGGAAGACATGAAATATAAATAGTGTAACGGTGCTGAAAAATCCCTTACCAGAGGCAGGCTAGAACCCCTATGCAGATCAAAGCACGCAATTCAAAGGTCACCCATGATGTCTAGCCAAACCTACACACATGAATAGCAAGACTGAAAGATAAAAAATTTCCAACAGAAACATTGTAGACAAAGATGACATAGCATTAAGTGATCTAAAATTTATGAAGGATTTGAGGAATTTTAACGTTTAAAACTTTATACGATAGAAATTATTTTAGGCAAATTAGCTAATAATCAAAGTTTATGTATGTGACCGATATTTACTGAATTTGAATATGTGGAAGAATATCACTGAAAATACTATTTGGGATACATTCACAGTACCACTGAAGATATTTAATGGGCATCATCCTTGATGGCACATATATTCATATTTCACACACATTGAAATACTTATTGTTGTACCATGAGAAGAGCAAGTTATTCTATTTTTTAAAATTAACATTGCCTTGAAAAAGACATTTGATGCTGTGAACAGTAATCCTATTTTTGACATTCTTTGTTTTTGTAGGGCATATGAGAAATATCATTGAAACTGCTGAGGCTCCTCAGACAGGACCAACAAAATGTTGTTTGTATAAAGGATCATCTGTCAGAGACAATTGACATAGGGTCTTGCATTCTTTGAGTTATATTGGCACTCTACGTTAATACAAGAGTTTGTATATACAACCAAAAACCCTATCTCCTACAAACAAACAAGTAAAAAAATTCCATAGGCCCATTTATCTTCACTACCACCCCATCCCATATTCAATTTCGTTTTCTTTTTCCTCTTGACTCTGACTTTAAATCTCACTGATTTTTAAAAGACTCAAATGTGTGCATCAACATTTATCAGAAGCAGCAAATATTTAATATAAACAAAGTTTGTGTTATTCCCAAATAATTACGGGAAAAAAAAATTCTGAGAGGAAGCAAATAGTCAGTTTTAATTGTCTGGGCCTTGGTTCACAAAATCATGTATTTGGAGATTTAACAGACAAAGCGTTTGTTTGGATGCCTTCTACAAACTTACAGGCCTGAAATATACAGGCTATTAAATTTATACCTTTAAAATAAGGATATCTTCAGGTTTTTTTCTGTTAATATATATGTTTGCCAAACATTTTTGAGGATTCCTAAAGTGGATTAAATGGCTTTAAACCAGCTTCTGTGGAGCAAGAGTTATTATGTAAGATGCATAAGGTTATCATCTAAGAGTGAGGAAAGACCTTTAAAAGTTCCAACAGTGGAAATGCAACAGTTAACATGATTTGGTCATGTCTCCAAATATAACTTTTAAAAGTTTTACTCGCACATATTTATTGGCAATTTACCGCTTACTGATGATGTCTGATAGGAGGTGGGGAGGCATTGCTTGACTTATACTTCATTTATTTATTACATTTTATTAGCAAATAAACATTTTATTTATTGTATTGGGCCAGAAAAATAAATTGCATGACAAAAAGATGTTACCTGTGTAAGGGGCAGCCGAAACCTAATTTAGTAGTCCCCCAAATATGGCAGTATATGTCAACAGCTGACTGCCATTTCAAAACATAGGGAACATTTTTATTGATCTTTTGGAGTTTTAAATATATAGCTTCTACTCTGAATGATATTGTATCTGTGAGTGTAATCAGAGTTTGTTTCTTATTTAATCTATTTTTATCTGATGCTATTTGCTTTAGGTGCTCTTCTATAAATATGGATGTCAACTTCAAAGGTCAAAGGCTTGTCTTTCTTCATTAATAAAAGTACATATGACTTTTTTTAGGTAGACAGATGATTTAACACTCTTAGTACACCTTCAGTCAATACCTTACACACACGGAAGTTTTCAGAAATCCCATACTTTCTTTAGGGAAATTGATTAATATTTGGGTAAATTACACCTGTAACCCTTAAAATAGCAGCCATAAAATTCATATTCTGCCTGAGACCTTGGAAATAACATAAATTCATTAAGAGAGCCAGGTATAAGGTCATACAAAATTGTGGGAACTGTGGGGAACAGTAGAGTGCATACTTTTTCTATGGGGGAGCCATTGCTAATCTACTTCATCTGGTTATGCCAAACCAGTAAGAATGTGGAACCAGTATTGCCAGATCTCTCTTTTTAATAAAAAATTCAACTTTTATTTTAGATTCGGGGGTACATTATTTTAGATTTGGGAGGTACATGTGCAGGTTTGTTACGTGGGCATATTGCGTGTTGCTGAAGTTTGAGGTATGAATGATCCTGTCACTCAGGTAGAGAACATAGTACCTAATAGGCAATTTTTCAGCCCTTGCTCCTCTTTCCTCTCCCCTACTTCTAGTAGTCCCCAGTGTCTATTGTTGCTATCTTTATGTCCATGTGTACCCAGTGTTTAGCTCCCACTTGTAAGTGAGAAGATGCAGTATTTGGTTTTCTGTCCCTGTGTTAATTCTCTTAGGATAATGGCCTCCAGCTGCTTCCATGTTGCTGCAAAGGACATGATTTTGTTCTTTTTTATGGCTGTGTAATATTCCATGAATACATGTACCACATTTTCTTTATCCAATTCCTTGTTGATAGGCACTTAGGTTGATTCCATGTCTTTGCTATTATGAGTAGTGCTGTGATGAACATACGAGTTCATCTGTATTTTTGGTAGAAAAATTTATTTTCCTTTGGTATGTGCCCAGTAATGAGATCCCTGGGTCAAATGGTAGTACTTTTTTTAAGTTCTTTGAGAAATCCCCAAAGTGCTTTCCATAGCTGAACTAATTTACATTCCCACCAAGAGTGTATAAGCACATTGAAATTAAGATTTTACGTAAAATGTTTTGATTTTTGAAGCTCTGTACAGAAAGATCACTGGCTTAGAGATCAAGGGATCCACAAATCTTGTCTCTTCTACTATCTAAAGATGTATGTGATGTTTATCAACCTTATTATGTTCCCATGAGGATAAAACAGATATGACAGTCTTTGGGAGGATATTTAAAAAGTGGTTATCTAACATACAGTAGAGGAAGCAGGATTAAAAATGTAGGGGTAGTAGCTGTCATTCAGGTCAGTATATTGGGAGATCTGACACTAACTTCCTCTGCGACTTTGGCCAAATAATTGAACATCTCAGGGGAGAATTTCCTCATCTGTTAAATGGTGATGGTGGTAGGTAGTTAACCAAAGCAGTTCAGGCACCCGCATTATATCACATAGGAAAAGGAAGAGCTGCACTAATGAAAGGATATAAGAGAATTGCTCCCTTTATTTTTCCTTCTACTATACATTAGTAGTTTCACTGAAGTTCTTTAGAATCCAGTTTGAAATCCATTGCAGTAGATACTTCCAAAAGTTGACTGTATCTTTAAAATGCTTTGTTTGAAGTACTTTCCTTCGTTTGAAGAATCAGTGAAAGGAACAATCTCTTTAGTTTACTTCACACCAGAGGCTGAACATAATATGTGATATTAGATAGTGATTTTTAAATTTATCATAAAAAGGACCTAAATACTTAAATTAAATGAGCCTGACATTTTAACTGGACTCTTTATTATGTGGTATTTTATTGCCTCTTGTCATGTGTCTTGCATGCTGTTTCTCTATATTATTAAATGAGATTCTGTGGGCTAAATTTAGGTTTCAAAAGTGAGAATATCGTATCTCTGATTCTTATATTAAACCGACTCCAATCAAAGATGAGCACACTCGGTAGCAATCACTGTCGTTAACTTCGTCGAGCTTCACATTCACATGCCCAAAGTTGGAAAAATCAAAGTATGAAAATTTATTTATCAGTGGTACAGGGTAAAAATGACCTTGACTAATTCTAAATAAAGCTAGCTCTCCATTATTAACTTCTTGGATCTCAGCCAGAGTAGAATCACCTTCTAGTCATAACTTGTGCATAGGGGAAGGCTCTCTCTACAGTAAGGTTAATCAATGTCCTAATGAGGTAAAATCATGATGATGATCGGAACTGGTGAGTTGTGTAGAGAACCCTCACTACTTACCACCGTATGTTGCAAAACCTCAGCTGCTAATAGTTCTGTTGGTGGTAGTTGTATATTGTGTATTGTATCTGCCACAACGTTATTGATTGTGTGTAACCCCTGTTTTGTTACTGACTTTATAAGAATGTGAACATATGTATATATCAGCCACAAGGACACATTTTAGTAAATTTCAGGCCTTTTCATCGTGACTTTTGTTTCATAGCCAGAATCAGAAGTGGGGAGGGGCAGCGAAAAGAAGACTTTAGTAGACAAAGAGGAAATAGAAGGAATACAAAACATTTTGGGCCAACTCCAGAGAACTCAGATGATTTTTTTTTCACATTATAACCTATTCTATACTGAGCTGATAATATTAGTATCATCATCTGCTTGTTCAATAAAGTTTTCCAAAATGGTATAAGGAAAACTAAAATGAATTAATTAACATCACTAAAAGAACTAATTCAGAAGTATAGAAGTCATATTTTACTTAGAATGTCAAAAATGAAATACATCTGTTTAACTTGTAGGCCTTAAAGCCCTAGAGTTATAGCTAGTTTGTTAAGCACTGTTGTAAAGTACATTCCTTACATTGGAAAAGATAAATGAGAAATTTTCAAATATCAAGGTAAACTCCTAATTTTCTAAGTAATTTTTAAGTTGTCAATAAAAGGACAGTTAACTCATGCATGTTTATATATTCATTGAATAATTCTAACAATGTTTCTGTAGTCAATTATTTCAGAGTCTAAATTTAACTAACCTATGAAACTCATGCCATGGGAGATGTAAATGATTTTGATTTTGGTGAGGATTAGTATAATTATATTTACATGTATAGTGAGGGCCAAAAAAAGTTTGTTGAGCTTAGAAAGCTTTATTGTTAAAAAAAATGAGGGATCTTTGGTAAAATTGAAAAAATGCCCTCAAATCCAGTCATATATAGCCCATTATAATAAGGAAGGATGCATTATCACTGACTTGGTGTGTATGATTATATTTTATTTAAGAAAAGTGTCACCTCAGAAGAGGTTGGGTGAGTGAGTTGTAAAGCAAAATCAAATAGTTCTGACAGTGAAGTGACAGAACATAAGAGTAGGTGAAAAAAGGCTCAGCTTCACTCTTACCTCCTCTCCCCAGCAACCCCAGATATATTTTCATTTTTTTTTTTTTTTTTTTTTTTAAGAAATCTCTCTACAGACTTTGAGCAGAGAAGCGGTCGTTTTTCAAAAGCAAAAAAAAACAAAAAAACCAAAAAAAACCAAAAGAAAAAACAAAAAAAAAACAGAAACAAAAAGATAATATTTTTGTTTTGTTCAACAAAAAGATGATGAACTAACCACATATATTTGTAGTGGGCATTGTGGGAAGGTTCCCGTTTCTGTATTACTAAGAAGTACAGTAAGGGTTAAAAGAACCACATTATAGTCCTCATAGTTTTTTTTGCATGTCTTTTGAGGTTTCATTGTTCTTTATTAAAGGATTGGAGAACACTGGGGGTTACTGCACTGCTGGAAAGAATAATTATTTTGTTAACAAGGCTAATTATGTGTTTTTTAAAATGGATCTCTTTTGTATGTGTTTAATTTCTTTTGTGTGGATGTATGACTGTGTGTGTGTGTGTGTGTGTGTGTGTGTGTCTGTGTGTGTGAATGCGCATGTGTAACCCTTGTGAGGAAGATGTAAGACAATTCCGTATGCTCCAGAAAAATGTATATAGTGATCTGTTGGAGATCAATGGCTCCATGTTTAGGAAATAAGCACAACATTGATATTGGCTTACTTTCATCATCTTGTTGGCCAAATAAAAGATGAGAAAAAATTAGAACGGGATTTTTCCCTCCAAAATGTTGGAATACCTAATGGGATGGGAAGGAAGGCTCTTGAGAGAGAGGGAAGAGATACAATATTGCTGAATTTTTTGGGAATTGTTACGACCCAAGGCCACTTTCTTCAACAGAAATCTATAACCTTATTTCCTTGCCTTTATATATGGAAAAGCCCTAAACCACATGACATTCCACCTTATTCTTTAGTCAATGTGGATTATACTAGAAATGTGCTAACATTATTCATATATTTAAAACACTAATAGCAATTCAGGCTTCCTTACCTTCTATGTGCTCTTCCCTGCTGGTGTTTCATTGTGTGTAACCTATCTAAAATTTCTGCAGAATTTAGGAAGATGTTTTGTGAAATATAATAAAGCCTTGATTAATTGGAAGCTAACTAACAAGAACTCTCAATTAACCAGTTTTATTTATTTATTTTCTGCTACACTCTCCTTTTAGAAGGAAGAGGCAAATGACAAGAAAACAAGCTGTTAACAGGTATTTATGTATTTATTTTTTAAAAATCAAATTCCTGAGAATGTCCTGGAGCCTGTACAGATTCAGCCACACTTTCATAATCTTGTTCCCTGTACTGTACTCACTGAGGTAGGAAAGTAGAGCCATTTACAATTTTCAGCAGCAAATGCTGAATCTTGCTTAATCCTCAGTTCATAAGAAAAAATGAAATCCAAAGAGTGAATTACAACCCATCCATCCAGTTGGAGGTTCTAAAGCAGAAGTTAGAGAAAGGCTGCAAAGTTGGTTGGGGTTGAGTGAACATCACTGACACAAAAACTAGGATACCTATGTAAAATAATGGGGAAATTATTCAGATGTCCACCCACCCCTTTGTTCTGGAATGCTTAGGAAGGTACATTCACTTTTGCAGGGCAGCACAGGCTATTAAGTGTGCTACAATGATAATGGAAAAGAATCTGGCTTTCTAATCTTTTAGGTCATTCTAAGCATTAGGCACAGATATGTGTTGTAGGCATGTTAGAAGTTCTAAAACCTTTAAAATCGTTTTCTTCTAATAATATATTTTAAATAAATATTTGGAAGTGTAAGAAGATTTATACGTGAAACCTCTTAAAATATCTATGAAAATCTTAGTAAAAGGGCAATCAGAGATAACATATTGTTCCAGGCCTCAGACATTTTAGGTTGTAGTGGTGAAAAGAACACGCAGTGACTCAGAGACAAGGGCAAAGTAGGGGAACTCATGTTCCTAAAATATATTTTGATAGTTCCTGTCAGTAGTGCCCCTCTTCTCTTCCACACTTCTATCTCAGGTTACATTACCTTTTGGTGATATTTTTTGCCCCTTTCTTTAGGGCTGCCCTTGATGCAGGCTTTATCCATATTTTCTACAAGAAAAATGTCATAGAGCTGTAGGGGAGATGAGGACTACACCATGGATTTATCCTGGGTTTTCAACATACAAAATAAAACATCACTATGGTGGTGTTTCTAGTATCTGTGACATTTTCTATATTAAAAGTTAGTTTTACATGTCATGCACACTAAATAATACCCAAGTGACCTGAAGCAGTGGATGTGCCTCCTTAAGTGCCAAACTTTCTATTAGACAATGATATCAATGCTGGGAAGACTAAAACACACTAGATTTTATTAATGACTGAGTTTAACTGTAAAATAGTAAATGGATTAAGTTTTGAGTCTAGGCTTGGATATGGAAAGTGTTTCCGATTTGATATGAATGCAATTGAATTTAGGCATTGAAAATGGCTTTCACTTTATTTTTGATTTTCTAGTAAAATGACAAGCAAATTAAGTCGAGTTTTTTGTTCATTAAGTATAACAGTAGTTTATAACCATATGGATTTACTTCTGGATTATCAAAATATACATTTCATATGTACATATATATAATACTATTTTTACACTTATTGCAATCAGAGAAAAACCATGAAGTGTTATTGAAAATATGTGTACCAAGTCGTTCACATAAACTATAGAGAAACCAGGAGAGTCGCAAACTCTAATGCCTACTGAGGCAAGGCTGGTAACACAAATGAAAGACTATAAGAGATATAGAGTGGTGGGGACTATGGTGAACTAGGGAGCATATATTCTTTTCCAAAGTGGTGGCTATTACTGTTTGGCTGATTATTACCATGTGTGAATGCAGGCTCAGTGTTGTTAAGATCCGACTTTTTAAAAGAAGCTGGGAATTAAGATTTTTACATGAAATTCTCCAGTTCTTAAATGTTGGCAACTAACTCAATGAAAAGCAAAACAGAAAAAAAAAAAGCAACACTGCGCAGGCAAAACAAAATCCATCTGGGGTCAGGATCTAGCCCATGGGCTGTCAGTTTGCGACCTCTGCTCTAAATTGTGAGTCCTCAAGGTATTGCATTACAGAAAGAATCACAGTTTGTTATAAATGCACCTAAAGCCTTTGATCAAGGAAAGTTCATATAAGGTGAATAAATAACCAGTGGAGTGCTTACGAATAATTATTCTGGTACTCAAAATGGTGGTTATGCGCTGTGTGAGTTTTATTTTTTACTTCTTCAAAATAGGCAATCTAATTTTTCCTTCAAGTGATTTGAAAATTAAAATTCAATTATTATTTTTTGCTTTCATGTTATCAGTGAAATGCAGTATGAAACAGATTATTACTGCCATGTCCAGAAAATAATACTTAAGTATAGTTCTCATCACATAACATAATTAAGGTTTTTATTTAAAGTCCAATTTATTTTGTTTTAATAAGAAGAAAGCCATGTGTATAACATGTGTTGTTTTATTTTAAATTGGCTTGCCTTTAAACAAATTCCCAATTCCATCTAGCGAAATTCCTTTATTTTTACAAATGGTTAAAATAAGAAATAAAAGAAATGTAAGCAGTTAACACAACAAAACTTCATTTGAACTTTTGATAGGCATTGGCAAAGATAAAACAAAGTTGGTCATCTGAGATTTTATTAAAAGGTAACTGTTTGACTGATCTGAGACTTTGCTTGTTTGTCTGTCCCGCCATGGACCTTAGCACATAATCCCACTGTGCTACAATGCTTTTGACATCTGTATGCCCCTTTCATCACTGACAATCCAAAAGCATATTTGTCTAAAAAGGAAACAATTAAATTCCAATCTCTCTAGAAAAAAAAAAAAAAGAAAGAAAAAGAGAAAGAAAAACACCTCACTGTTAAACCTGCTTTAATGGTCACAATGATCTGTACCATAAATCCTTAGTGAGGATGGTGAATTTAACATTTTCATTTCTGATGAGAAAGTCGAGAACTTTAAAAAAGAAAAGTAAAAAAAGAAAGAGAAAGAATTGAAGACATAATCTCAAATCCTAAATAAACTAGAAAAATCCTCATTCCTTGACAAATCATTCTAGTTGCAGATTTAACACAAACACATATGAAAGATGAGAAATTGTTGGGTAACTGGTCAACACATATGACAATGTGCAAAATAGCTGATGTTTACTTAAATAAAATTTGGGTAGACAGTGCTGCCCTTTCCAGATCATCAGCTAGTTTTGACCACAAGTAATCTGTTACATGATTGGGACGCAATATGTTTAAATATACTAATTAATGAAACTTATTTACTAAAACTCTAATAATTAAGGATCTTTAGTTAAGTGGTTAGTCCTCAAACTCAGAGAATTTAAGAAATGAGTGATTATGTGATGCATTTGACCAGCATAGACATATAAATAAGATAATTCAGGATAAAATATTAATGAACAATTACTCCTCTTTTTTTGCCAGGACATAATAATATCTAACATTTATCAAACATGAGTTCAGGTGATTTTTCATATATTAGTTTTTTTAATCATCGTAACAAATCTGTAAGATAGGTGCTACAATTATAATCGTTGTCTTACAGTTGATGATACTGAGTCACAGAGAAAGTTAAATGATTTACCCAAGGTCATACAGCCTATAAATATCAGAGACAGCAACTGAATCAAAGCAGTCTAGTTTCAAAGCTCATATGCTTTGGACCAATATATTTTATAACCAGCCAAATGGAATCAGACTAATTAGAAAAACACCTCATTTACTATTATATATAAAATTACTTATTGAAAAATGACATTTCTATTCAGAAATCAAGTTTGGTAGCATCATTTTGATAGTGTAATACATTAGCAAGATTAATTATAAAATAGTTCAGATAGAGCAGGAAAAAATAAAAGGGAACAGCAGGAAATACTGAGAAAAACTTGTGGATCAATATTCAGGTCTACACTTTGCTACACTTAATCCACAGTTTAAAAAAAAATTGTATCTGAAAAACATTTGTATCTGTGAAACATTATGACTAACAATAATATCCTTTTTATTCCATAAATGAAAGATGACCACTAATCCTAAAACCAGTGGGTATCATTACTGTGTCTTTTTAAAATTATGTGTGTATTTATACACAAACAACATGCAGTGTTGATTTTTGTGTTTTTTAAAATTTTTGTGTTTTAAGATGTATTGAACCGGTGTGATATCGTACTACTCTTTTTAAGTATTTTTACATTATGTTTTTGAGATTCATCCATGTTGATACATTCAAATATAGTTCACTCTTTTTTTAATTGTCCATTATACTACCTTGTATAACACAATTTGATAATTCTTTCCTATATCCATAAGTTGATAATTAGGTTGTTTCTAATTTTTTGTTGGAAACCATGCTGCAATGGACATGTCTTGCACCCATATGGGAGTATTTCTCTAGGATATAAGCCTAGAAGTGCAAGTTTTAGGTTGTGAACTATGTATGTCTTCCACTTTAATGGTTATTGCCAAATTGTTCTCCAAAGCTGTTTTGATTTACCCTCCTGCCAACAATATACAAGAGGTCCCATTTCCTCACATTATTGCCAGCATAGTAGATATTTTTATGAACGATCTGTCTGAAGAAAAAATAATTCTTTTTATTCTCTTATGATTACACACATACATATTAAATATTGATTCTGATCACTTAGCACAGATAACAATGTTTACAGATACTATTTTTGTCATTATTCTTCATCTTAAAACATATGTAATTAAGATAAGCATTAAAGATACTATTTTAAATTTGTAAAGCATTTTCTAGGTTACAAGCACTTTCCCATAAACTTCCATTTGATGAGACAGTATGGTACAGCAGGAAGAGCTCTGGGGACAAAAAAAGAGTCATAAGTCCATGGACTCAACTCTGCACATAAATCTGTGGTTTTGGACCTCAGTTGCTGCATCTTTTAAGTTACAGTATTAGACTAAACAATCTCTTAGATAAATAGTATATGCTTTGATCTATGATACATATCTTCCCTTTTCCTTGAAGCTGTAATTTACTTATTGTGCATAAAGCATAAAGAGAAAATTGAATTTGGTCAATTTGTGAAAATTGTTGTAACACACTCTCTGGCTCAGTTAATAAGATCATAACTTTACCTTCATTATATTTACATTTCCTCTAATTCAAGGACAGTTAGGGGTGGATGGTGGAAGAGAAGATAGGACATATGATTTTGAATTCATGTTCAGTTTTTCCCATTTCAAAGCATCACATTCTAAATGCTGAAATAAAAAACAATGAAAGCTCAACAACTATTTGTTATGACTTTGTATTTGCTTTCAAGCTCTTTTTATGCACGTTTCTGATTCAGAAGAAAATATTCAAGATTTTCAGCTCACTTAATGTTTGATTCCAGCAGTATTTTTATGGTGCTACACATAACTACTTAGAGAGAGGACTTAGGTTGACTACTCTGTATATTCTTTCTTTCTTCTCTTTTCTTTTCTTTTTTTTAAGGACACAAGCCCATGAAACAGCCTCAGGAGGTCCTGAGACATGTGCCCCCTTTATTTCTTTTTGAATAAGGGAGTAAGTAATTAGATTTTGTGTTTGGAGAGATACTTTTTATTTGAAAGATCTGGATCTTTATCCTGAGGTTTAACACAGAACTTTCAGTTTTTCTTAGATTCTATGTGTATGAGAAAGACCACTGAGTTAGAAACCAAACTGTCTAATATTATAGGAGATTAAAGTAGAAAAGGGAATCAGTAGAAACTGATTTTATTTAAACTCTCAGAGTTGCAAATATGCTACACACACACACACACACACATCCTCTTGTTGGCACAGAATATCTGCTATTTTCAATGACTTTTGAAAAGAAAACTTAACGTGCGAGGACATTGAACACTGGTTATGAGCAAAGCTTCTACTTATGGAAGGTGGCAGTTCTGGCAAACAAAATATAAATCAGTTAATCTCTTGTGATGAAGACGTTCTTAGAGACCTTTCTTTCTATAAATAGTCCTGGGAAAATGTTTTGACTATAGCATTCCTAGAAAGTGAATTGACCTCCTACAGAGTTTCAACACCAGGTATTACAAGAAAATTGTGGTTCACACACTTTGTTCAAATTATCTTCAGATTAATACAATTTGCATGCATATACCTAATTGTCCAAATGTAACAATAAGCCTAGAGAATCCAACATAAGTTGTTTTGGGCCTGTTTGTTAACGGACTGTGGGGTCCATATTTAAGACCTTTCATTGCTATTTTTGCTAATTGGCATCCTGTTTTTAGTTTAAGCATACTCTGGAAACCACTATTTTACTGTGTTGCTTCCACTACTTAAGAGAATCAAAATCTCTGCCGAGATAATCTATAGTATTTCTGCCCACATCCTACTTATCCTATGTGGAGATTCAACAGGGTTATCTAACTTTTTAAAAACATAAACATGAAATAAATCACTTAAAACACAAGCTATCTCAAAATCTTTAATCCAGTTTCAAAGATGTAGGTCAGAACATTTTCAAGACAACACTTCTTGGACATAGTTCACCAAGTAACTGACAAGACTATTGGGAAATTAGTACTCTCCTTAAAAAATATATTGCAGTTGCTCAGTATTTATTAAAAAACAAGAAAGGAGGAAATATGAACATTGTCATATGGCCTTTATCACCTGCATTATTCAGAAATGCTATATGTATTTGAGACATTGATAGATTTCTATTGGCAAAACCAATTGCAGTCATTCCATGAACTACTCCTTATTGAGTTTCCCCACTTTTGTTAGTCTGAACGAAGCCTTGGCGAACAAAACTTGTTATCTTTTATCCAAAAAAACATCAAAACCATGGACACATTTGTCTTGACCACCAACTTCAAGAATGCCCATGTGCTTTGCCAAGGACGGCATCTAGATAATAATACTATAATATTACTATAAAGTATTTTCTTTTATTATTTAAAACCCAGTTTGAACCTTGAGCAAGTCATTTACATGCTGTTTCTTTGGGATTACCTACATTCTTGTCCACTCTGACCTTGTAATATTTCTCACAGTTGGAAATGTAATGCAGAGTGACTAAGATAATGTTGTTTACACAGACTTTAAGTGGAGTGACATTATAGTCAAGCAAGTGTCACATCACCCAATGTGAAGGAAGACTTAATTACCATAATCCTGTGAATACTAAAATTTCTTAGCCACGTGTAGCATAATAATGTAATGTTTTGCATGTACATTTAATAATACAAAGGTGTCTCGGGCTGTGTGTTTCTTTAAAAATGAAAGCAAAGTGGGATTACAGAAAGAAAATAGACTTTTGAAATTGGAGGATACTTATCTGAATGTTCAGGTGAAGCCTGTCCTTTCTTTTAAACTCCAAAGAGTTGCCTAGTGATGTGAAAATGAAGGGACTGCTAAAATATCCATAAATCTATACACCAATGAGTAGGGTGACAGACCATGAATTTCTCTGGAGGGCACAGGGTAGATGTAACTAAATGACTGAGACAGGATAAAGAGGAAAGGCTCATAACCACCTATTATTGTGCAATGGGGAACATATCATTAATTTACAAAAGAGTGGTGACATTTTCTAAAATTGTATAGCCCTATTCTGAAAAGTTTGTCAGTGTAACTAATTAGTTTCTAAAATGGAGTTGATTCTAAGACCCAGTATGAATGCATTTGAAAAGGCAAGGCATTGTCCCTAAATTGGTAGGGTTTGTAATACATCTTGATGAATGCTACAAAAATAATGTTAAGAAATAGGACTATTATGGTTTGTAGTCCTTGAAGGAATTATGTTCCATGGCAACGTGCCCTAAAGACATGTCCTGCTTTCTGTTTTTGATAACACTGAGTTTTCAATACAAAGAATTCAATTGCTCAATGGGTTCGTCTCCCAGCATATGAGGACTCTAAAGATCTTTTGTTATTTTAGGCTATAGTTGGAATTTTTGTTTTTAAACTAATGTTAATGTTCAAAAGAGGGCAAGTGTAAAATGAATCAGCAATACAATGTGAAATTATTTTAAAATAAATCCATTAGGAAGGTGAGATGTAAAAAATGTGTGACTCAATCAATAGATTTATGTAAGTGATATTCACGATTTATGATACAAAATACTGTATCATCTGAGACAGTATTCCAGACGCTTTTAAAAACGTGCAAAAGCTATTAAAACATATAAAACATTGAAGCCTGTTAATAACAGTAGCCATGCTTTACAATTAGGAGAGTTTAAAAGGATTGTGAACTGATTCATCGTTATAAAATACTCTTCCAATAGAGAATACTTCTTCTGAAATATATAAATAAAATTTTCTTTGGTTTTCATTTGAACATTTTTATTTCAATTTGGACATTTTCCTTTTAGCTGGCTAGTCCTAGCCAAACAGTATGTTAGCATAACATAGTTTATCAACATCTCTGTATTGTTTTGTTGCTTTAAAATGAAACTAGTCTAAATTTCAAAAATGGTGATGTTATATGCTTTATGCTGCAAGTTTTACAAATATCCACTAAATCACATATTAATGTTTCTGACATGTTAGGTATAAAGAAGGTAGTGTTTTTTTGTTTTTTATCATCAATTATATTTGGCATTATAGCACCCACTGTATTCAGAACATAAAGTGAGGGGATTTGGAACATCTGACTGACACATCCCATTTAAAGATGGTATATACATAGAGGCAGCCCTCAGTATCTATGGTTCTGCATCCTTGTATTGAACGTATTTCAAAAAAAAAAAATAAACAAACAATAAAAATAGCAAGACAGCAATAAAAACAAATACAAATAAAGATTCAGTATACAACAAATTACATAGAATTTACATTGTTTTAGGTATTATAAGTAATTTAGAGATGATTTGGAACACATAGAAGGATGGGCACAGGTTATATGCAAATACTATGTCACTTTACATAAGGGACTTGAGCATCCATAGATTTTTGTATCTTTGGGGGACCTGGAACCAATTCCCCTGGGATATGGAGCGATGACTATATTTTACTTTTTAGTGGCATTAAAATAACATTGTGCTTTACATAGTTTATGACTGCCCAGCTCTTTGTCTTCAAAAATCACTCTCTGAATTTTGGAACTAAATTAGATACAATTAATATAGGGTAAAGCACTTTTTAATAACCTTGGATTCAGCACAGAAGTGGTTAAAGGCAATGTGTCTGTTTTTAAATACACTTTTATTTTTAGGACAGTTTTAAAAATAAAATACAGAAAGAAAGCAAATACTACACTGAGAGTTCCCGTTCACCCCGTAGCCAGTTTCATCTGTTGTTAACATCTTATAATTACTGAATCAATTTGTCCCAACTAATGAACTAGTACTGATACACTGTTAACTCAATTTATACTTTACTCATATTTGTTCAGTTTTTCTGTAATATTTCTTTTCTGTTCCAAAATGTGGGCCACTACACTTTATTTAATCCTCAGGTTGCCTAAAACTCCTCTCAGCTGTAGCAGTTTCTCTCCTTGTTTTCAATGACCTTGATAGTTTTGAGGAGTAGTGGTATTTGCATTTGTAGGATGTCCCTCAATTGGGGTTCACCTGATGCTTTTTTCACGATTAAATTTGGGTTATGTGTTTTTGGGAGAAATACCACAGAGGCAAAATGCCATTTTCATCACATCATGTCAAGGGTATATACGATTCTTTTGACTTATTACTGTTGAGGTTGACCTTGATCACGGGGCTCAGGAAGTATCTGCCAGGTTTTTCTACTGTAAGGGTTATCTTCTCTTTTTTTTCTTTCTTTCTATAGTATACTCTTTGGAAGTCTTTGGAAAGCAGTCACTGTACAAAATTATTTGGAATTCTTCTAAATGGGAGATATGCCTTTTCTCTCACATTTATGTATTTATTACTTATTTATATCAGCGTAGACTTCTAGGTGTTTATTTTATGCTTTGGGTTATAATCCAGTACTACAATATCTATTTTATTGCTTAAATTGTTCCAGCTTTGGTCATTGGGAGCTCTTTCAGTAGGCTCCTGTGTACCTATGACATGCCCCCAACATTGTGGATTTTTTTTCATACACTTCCTTACTTTCTTGCACTAGATGTTCCAGACTCATCTTGTATATTTTCTGCTCCAGTCCTAGAGTCAGAAGCCATTTCTTCAAGTAGTGGTTAGGAGAATTCTTGATCCGCTCAATCCTAAGAAAGTGCTAGAGGTGGCCAAAAAAGAGGGTCAGAGAGTCTCTCTTGGTTTCATTTTCTTGTTTGTCTCCTAATTTTCCATCATCCTGGTAATGCACATAAGTCTTATTCTCTCACCATATGAATTTGTCCATTACTCTCATAACATTCAGCAGCAAGAAAAGAACGAAAAGCCTCATAGTTTTCCACAGTCACACACCTTAATTTTCGTGCATAGATTTAGAAATGTGCTATGTAACTCCGAGATACATGTCCTAACTGAAACCTGTCCCCTTATCCCACATCTCAATATGCTACTTAATCTTCAGTTTCTGAGTCAATGTGGGCTCATTTTATTTTACTCAGGGAGGGTTTTGGGGTCAAATAAATTTGGGAAATACAGGATTAAATAAAGGTAAACAAACTTGTTTACTGCAGGTCTTCTTGGAGCCTATAGTCTGTTAATTTGCTTTATGATTCTATAAGAAAAGATATTATATAGAAGGTGTTCCAATCTTTTTTGATTAAAGTAGTTTTTGTTCTGCAAACTAGTATTCCATAAAATGCACTTTAGGAAATGCTGTTCGAGTGGTAAGAGGCTGAAATTTGTCATTGGAAGTCTTGTGTCCAGTCCCTCACTGGAACATCTCCTAGCTCTATGATCACAACCAAATCACTTAACATCTAGAAGTCTCTCTTTTTTTAATCTATAAAATGAACCTAGGGATTTCTCTTCCAGGGTTGTTAAGAAGCGCAAAAACGAATAAAACCAAAACTTATAAGAATTCTTTGAAAATGCACAATGCAATGCAAATTTCCTAAGCACTGTAAAGGTTGGGACCATGCCTTTGTTTTGCTAACCATTGTCTCTTTGGTATCTAGCATATTTTTCTGGAATTTAGGTTTCAATATTCAATAAATATTTATTGAGCAATTCAATTATATTACTAATACGTTATTTTCTATTTCTCACCAAGTATAGAATAGCAGTTTATGACATTTTATAAATTACTTTTGATATTAGAAGTCCATATAACAATTGCACGCGGAAACACACAGCTGAAATGGCTATATACATGCAAAAAAAGCCCCTAAACTTTTGATTCTAGCCTTTGTTTTGCTGAGCATGTGCTCCCAGCGAATGGCTGGTTGCATTCTGATTAGTTTTCATTGCTTCAAGCTGACCAGATTTTCCTTTGAAATAAGGGCACTGAAGCTTTCACCTCAATTCTGTGGTGATGTAAAATTCCTGCTGCAGAGTCACTGAGCTGGTGCTAGAAGAAGAAGAGCACCTGTAAGCACAGGCTGTCAGGAGGCCCTTGGAGCCCTAGAGTGTTGAGGCTACAGCTGCTGGGTTGAGAAGCAGTTGGAAGCGCTTTGTTACTCCTTCTTGTGCAACCACAGGAGATCCACTAAAGGATTTTTACTTTCTTTGGATGTATAATTTGTGTTATCAGGAGTTATGGAAAGGATCTCTTTTATAAAATTGAAGACAGAGTGAGCTTTGATAGAGGTGGCAAGTTAGGCCCTGTTAAGCAATATATTTTGGTGAGAATAGTTTGCAGATAGTAATAGGGCCGTCGTGTCCCCATTTTGCCCAGTTGCCCACAACACAATGTATGCTGTACGTATTCCCAGAGGTAAACTTTTCAGTTTCTAGCTTCTCTTTACAGACAATCAACTGGAGCATGTTTATTGTATTTGAGTGTGAGAAGTTGTCAGCCTCTCTGGAAATGCTAGGTTAATATTTGAAGTCCAGGAAGAACCCATTTAGCTTTGGAAATGGCAAAAATATTTCAATCAAATTCTAGGCTTTGGGATTAGTGAGACAATGGTCAAGATCAGTTTAAGGGGTCTTTCCTTTCTTAATATTTAAATCATAATTATATATAGTAGCATACCTTTGTCCATTATGTAATTCATGAATGCTAGAAAACAGAAATGTTTTAGTTAGAAAAAAACCTCTTTATGGGATAATGGTGTCCTAACATTTTCCACAGGTGTTGGTCAGAATCAGAAATTCTCTAATAATAGTTAATTTTGTGGTATTGCTCTTATTCACACTCTGAAATAGCAATTTTCTCCCCGTCTTTATCTCTCTTCCTCAAAAAAATGCAGACTTTAAGGCTTATATAGAATATGTGTTTCAGTGAGAAAGGGAGGGCTAATATTAGACTATACAGCACTATGACTTTACTGCCTGATGGATTTATTATTATTCTCTGACCCCACACCTGAAACTACTGCTTTCTTTCAAAAGCTAGACTGCTCATTCATAGTATTAACTGGTACTTTCATTTAAATTATTCACTACAGCTTTCAACGAAATATGTTAGTTCTTTATTTGATTGAAATGAATAGATGGACACTCTTGCAAGTATGTTCTTGACAATTTTGCAACTTGATTAAGTAAAGTATAACCATCTTCTTTTAAATGACCAGTTATGGGAAGGAGTTTTAAGCGAATATTTCAACCTTAATCCATAAATTACATTTAGGAATCTTTCCTTGCATTTTACAAATTTATTGAGTTTACTGAACTTGTAGCAGCACAGCTAAATTCCAGCAACTGCAAAAATAATTAGTGACATTAAGTTGAAAATGTTGTAAACAAGTGAAGTTATTATTCATTCTGTACCACACTACAAATGTGGGAGGACAAGTTAAATGATAAATTAGGCATGAACGGCTTTAATCTGTAAACTGAACATGTTAGCAAATGGCTTGCGTTTGTAATTAGTATTTATGGCCACAGGAGAGTGCCTCTTTAAAAACAGTGACAGAAAATTGATCAGTTTAGGTCGTCATAGCAACCAAAAATTCCCATTGCTTCTGTTAGGTTTAGCTTGTTATGCTATATACTCATGCTTAGAAATATATTTATGAACCGTAAAGATAAACTACTCAATAATGTAAAAGAGGTTGAGATGCCGAAATGCCAAACTGACAAAGTCCAAATGAATACCGAATTACTCGATAACGAGCTTAAGTGTTCTGCGGTTGTCATGACATTTCTTTTACAAAGCAAATGATGCTGGAAAAAAATCTTAAAACTAGACTAAAATGCAAATCCTTTTATGACAGTATGTGGTTGTCACGTTCATAATAACAGACAATAATTGATGATTTATAAGATGACACCATGGCAACAGAGTCTTTCATCATTGGCACCCCTTGGTTACTTTTATATTAGGAGCTTGAGGATGCCTGTGAAAAGTTTCCAACATGACATACAAGACGATCTACTCCTATCTTAATACATTAGCTCTCGTTTAAAACAGGGGGGAAGCATTGTCGAGATTTTGGAATCACTTGACAAAAAAGCTGGCAATGTCTCTGGTTAAAAAACAAACAAACAAACAAACAAAATCCTCTGCTAAACTAGTAAGCACATTCAGTAGCTGAAATTGGACAGATTTGTTTTGGTCACCTAACCCTTCAAAGAAATTCTGTAATGCCTCTCAAGTTTGAGTGTAAGCTGTTAGGTGGTTTAAAATTATGGTGAATAATAATATCCTTATATAGGAGGTGGGAGAAGGAGAGAGGGAGTGCAGGAAATCTTGACCTTGCTTTTAACTCCTTAAAAGATGATTTAAAAAATAAGATTTTAGTGTTGAGGACTTTATAAGTGGAATAAATTTGTGACTAGATATTCTAGAATGGCTTTAATGTATTCAGTAGGCTGAGGAGTAATATGTTGCAATTTCTTAGAAGCAATAATCTAATCAGTTTTTCGATTATAGATTATTATTATTATTATTTTCTTTTTTGATAGACAGTCTCACTCTGTCACCCAGGCTGGAGTACAGTGATGCGATTTCGGCTCACTGCAACCTCCGCCTCCCAGGTTCAAGCGATTCTGCTGCCTCGGCCTCTGGGGTAGTCGGAATTACAGGCATGCACCACCACGCCTGGCTAATTTTTTGTATTTTTAATTAAGACGGGGTTTCGCCATGTTGACCAGGCTGGTCTCAAACTCCCGACCTCAAGTAATCTGGCCACCTTGGCCTCCCCAAGTGCTGGAATTACAGATGTGAGCCACCATGCTCGATTAGAGGTTATTTAAAATATTGGAAATACAGTAAACCTCCTCTCTTGTCAATTTATCAAATAATAGAAACTTTTAATATTTGGGGCTTTTGAAGGGTTTCTTGGCCGGATGCGGTGGCTCATGCCTGTAATTCCAGCACTTCGGGAGGCCAAGGCGGGTGGATCACCTAAGGTCAGGAGTTGGAGACCAGCCTGGCCAACATGGTGAAATTCCATCTCTACTAAAAATACAAAAAGTTAGCCAGGTGTGGTGGTACAAGCTTGTAATCCCAGCTACTGTCAGGTTGAGGCATGAGAATCACTTAAACCCCACAGGCAGAGGTTGCAGTGAGCTGAGATCGTGCCAGTGAACCACTGCACTCCAGCCTGGGTAACAGAGTGAGGCTCTGTCTAAAAAATAAAAAATAAAACAAAGAATGATTTCTGGATTATTCAGTCACTTATTTGATTGAACCAAAAGTCTAGACAATATATTTTGAGGTTCTTTCCAGTGGAATTGTACTGTAATGTATAAGGGGTTGTAGAAACATCAAGTATTTGAAATATTAAATATAAAATACTGAAACTACCACGTTTAAATGACATAAGTGGAATATAACTATGTACATCAAAGTTCACCTAGTCTTTATACATGAGGTTTTTAAAAATATGTCTGAGGATTTTTCTAAATACTTATTTCTTACATAATTTCAGCTTTTGTAAGGATAATAATCCATAGTACTCATTTCCTTAAGAACATCACACAACCAATTACATAAAGTAGGCTCTCTGGTCGTACTTTTTATTGATACATTCCCTACAAAGTTGTGTAAGGGATATAAAATCCTTAATTTAGGAGCCCCAACTATGTAAGGAATCAGCAAAATTTGTTCCTAGTTAACAGTTAAGAAAATGGGGTTTACCATTAAATGTAAGAATGATTTACCTTTACTCGTATAAGAAAATAAGTTAAGTTTAATTCTGATTCTTACTCTAGATAGTGGGTAAACACACAATAGAACATGATTCTTTTTTTGTACTAGACACTAATACTTTATTTTTCATTTTCTTTTTTTCATTTTTAAAATAGTTTGAAATTGTATTTTGTGTTTTTATTATACATTACGTTCTGAGATACATGTGCAGAACGGGCAGGTTTGTTAACATAAGTATACATGTTTTTCATTTTCTTTATTAAAGAAAACATGTTTTCTCCAACATTTTGCTATAATGGATGTTTCAATTATTAATTTTATATTTGTTTTCCTCTCCACTTCCATAATGGAGTTCTATTAGAATAAATGCTCAGTCAGAGGGTACAAACATTATACATTTTGATACATAATGCTTGATCCTGAATTTAATTAAAATGATACCTGTTCTTGACAAACATTTTACTCTGTGATGTATAAAATATATAACATGTAGAACACATTGTTTCTGTTTTCTAGGAGTTTATAATTTAGTCCACAAAGATACCAACTGTGAGCCTGAATAAACCATAAAATAATCCCAAAGTACTACATAAAGAAAGTGTGATATTGTATGATATATAGACCACAGACATAAGAATTAAAATTACTTGTGTTAAGAGAAAAAGTAAGGCTGAAATGGTTTTGTAGAGGATAATAAGTCAGGACATAAGATTATCCAAATTCAGAACTTAAGTCAATTTGGGAGATTTGAATAATCAGAAAACTGTTACTCTAGATTTTAAGAGCCCACATGGCCAAAGGCAGAGAGCTAGAAATAATTATGGCATATGATGGGAATACTAAAGAACACTTTCCCACTTAATATTGAAATGGTAGCACTGCAGAACAAGAAAAATAACACTTAGATATTGCTTACTCACCTGATTTGCTTCTCTGTCTCCATTCTTGACTAATCTTGAGAATTAGTCCTTCCTTAACAGTGCTACACACCACTGCCCCTCTTGGTCTTAGAATAAAATTAAAATATCTTAACATGGTTTACAAGGTCCTATGCCAGGGTTTCTCAGTCAGAGGTGATTTTTGCTCCTATGAGATATTTGGCAATGTTTGGAGGCCTTTTTGGTTGTCACAATGGGTGGTGGTGGTGCTATGGCATCTACTGGGTAGCAGCCAGGAATGCTAATAAACATCCTATAATGCACAGGAAAGTTCCAATAAAGTGAAGAATGATCCAGCCTAAGGTGTCAATAGTGCTGAGGTTGAGAAAAATAAGAAATGCTACCCTGTAGCATTTTATCTAACCCCTGCCCACCTGGTTAATCTTTTAAATCTTAAGCTATTTTCTCCCTACTCATTATCAATTCAATTACCTTGGTGTCCTTGAACATTCCATTTTCTCTCTCACATTCAGAATTTCACATATACTGTCTCTCTATCTGAAACACACTTCTGTTCCCCTCCTCCCCATACCTCAGCCCTGCATCTTGCTAAATCTACTCATCATTCTATATATGCCTATCAACTAGATTCTTTGAGTATGTGAGTCATGCTTTATCCATCTTTGTA
Source organism: Theropithecus gelada (assembly GCF_003255815.1). Taxonomy (NCBI): domain Eukaryota; kingdom Metazoa; phylum Chordata; class Mammalia; order Primates; family Cercopithecidae; genus Theropithecus; species Theropithecus gelada. Next base: position 67,630,001 of record NC_037689.1, on the reverse strand, counting down.
TTCCCATTGCTCAGCATGTTGTTTGAGACATAATAAATGCATGCTAAACCAATACATAGATTACTGGAGAGTTTGGATGCTAAGATAAACAAAGGTGGTTAAGGGTTTGGGTGATTATGTATAATGGCTGTGTTAATAAAGAGAATAAAGTAAATTTGAGAGAAACTACAAAGGCAGAACTCCCATGGCTTGGTCACAGATTTGATGTGGATTGTGACAGAAGAGTTAAAGATGATTTCTACATACCAGGTAAACTGAGGGAATGGGGACAGAAATTGTAGAATTGGGAAGGAATCTTTATTTTGAGGTGTCAGATAATGGGAATCTGTTTTTATTTACTTTGTGATGCCTATAAGCAGCTAGAAACAGAGTTTAATTTGGGTGAACTTGATATTTCTGTAACTGTGGGAAAGTAATTTAACTTCAGTCTCTTCGTCCATAAAATGGAGAAAGAATGAGTACCTACCTTATTGGGTGGGATTAAATGAGTTAACACATATAAAATACTTATCTTTATCCCAGTGTTGGACATAGAATTCATACTTAATTAATGGTAGCTATTTTATTATTATTATTTTCATCATTATAAATGTCTTTTTTTTTCCTTTGTCTCTGCATTTTGAAATTATACCTTTCAGTACAGCTACCGCTTTCCCATGAAACTTTTTATGATGTTTCAGGGTATCAATGATCACCTTCCTCCCCTGCAACCGTATAGCATCCTACATTAACTACTTTTTTTTTCACTTCTCATGTACTGCCCAGTCCCATGATTGCATATGTGTTTACATTATGATCCCTATTATATTGTAAGTTCTTTGAGGGTAAGACTCTGACTTACTCATCTTTTCCTGACATATAGTAAGTGCTAAATAAATATTAGGTTATGATAATTAGTTATAATTTTATTATTGTCATTGGAAAGTCATCAACAGAGGTATTATAGTTGACTCAGAATTAATATGCCTTCCAATTTATATTCAGTATTAATGCTCCTAGTGTTTTCAAAGAACATCAATTATGTTTTATGAAATAGAACAAAATATCATTTTAAATTAAGTGCTAAGTAATCTGAAAATTTTTAAATGTATTTAATTGATACTAGTCATTTCATTATTATAGAAAAACCTTCCTGATAAAAGAGTATTTCTTTTGAAAAATTTGATATTTTCAAGCTGCTAACTAATAGTGAAAGGTCTTTTGCTTATAAGCTATGAAAGAATATTTTTGCTTTTAATGCCAAACCTTTGAAAAAACTAGGTTATTAAGCAATCTTATGAAAATGATAAAGATTTTTAAAAACGAAATAAGCAATATCATTCATTTATATGACTGTATATCCTTTCTGACTTCCTTTAAGATATAATATACAAAACATCATGTTGATAAAGTGTTCAGAACCAAGTTTAGGAAATACAGCCCAGGGGTGTCTGAAGAGTTTTGTAGTCACAATAAATAACATAAGAACTTCTATATGAGACATTCTTGCTTGTCTTTTGCACATAATTTACTTCGATTCATCGACTCAATAAAGTGCTCTGTGCTTAGGAAATTGTTTTATATTTGCAATTTATTTATTTACATGGCCATCATCCCTACTTGGACCAACCTTCTTTTGCTATTGATGTGTTTGGAACTGCCATTGGAAGCAACTGAGACTCTAAGTGCACATTTTAGGAATATATTTTGCTTTTGGTTGAGATATGTAAAAAGGGCAGTATCACAAATGAATTGTAACTGAAAGGTTACATGAACATCCTCTGTGATTTATAATGATGATCTCTAACATATAACCCCATTTGGATGAAATAATTTTCTAATATATTACAGTATTTTCTTCTAAGCAATTTCACTCTCTCATAAAAGTAGATTCTTTCCAAGTGTTCAGTAGCTTTAGTAAAATTGCATATATTAATGAAGTTATTTTAGACATTTGGGATAATTTATGTGATGCAACAAACTATTTGGCACATATATATATTGTATTTCAAATGAAATTAATGGTTGCTTTAACAAACAGAAAGAATGGAGTTTCCTGGATGTTGCATAAATAGGCAAAAGTGTCACGAGAATATTTATTACATTATTCATGAACGTGTATCAACAAGCAGTTACATTTAACTGGCTAACAGGTAAGTGAAAGGTAGTTAAACTAGTGAGGCAATTACAAAAACAAACCAACAAACAAACGAAAAGCAAACAACTTCAGACTAATGCCCCTGATGAACATAGATGAAAAAATCCTCCACAAAATACTAATAAATTGAATTTAGCAGCACATCAGAAAGTTAATTTACCACAATAAAGTAGGCTTTATTCCTGGGATGCAAGGTTGGTTCAACGTATACACATCAAGAAATGTGATTCACCACATAAACAGAATTAAACACAAAAACTACATGATCATCTCAATAGATGCACAAAAAGCTTTAGATAAAATCCAACATTACTTTTTGATAAAAACTCTCAACAGTCTAGGCATTGAAGGAGCATATCTAAAAATAAAAGAGCCATCTATGACAAACCCACAGGCAGTATCATACTGAATAAGGAAAAGCTATAAGCATTCCCCTTGAGAACCAGAATAAAACAAGGATGTCCACTCTCATCACTTCTATTCAACATAGTGGAGGAAGTTTTAACCAGAACAATCAGACAAGAGAAAGGTACAGAATCTATCCAAATAGGAAAAGAAGAAATCAAACTATCTCCCTTCACTTATGATATAATTTTATACATTGAAAACTCTAAAGAGTCTGCTAAAAGGCTCCTAGAACTGAAGAACAACTTAAGTGTCAGGATACAAATTCAGTTTACTAAAATCAGTAGGATTTCTACACATCAATAACTTCCAGGCTGAGAGTCAAATCAGGAACGTAATCCCATTTTCAATAGTCATAAATAAAATGAAATACCTAGGAATACAGGTAACCAAGGAGGTGTAATACCTCTATAAGGTGAACTACAAAACACTACCGAAATAAATTAGAAATGACACAAATAAATGAAAAATATTCCATACTCATGGATTGGAAGTATCAGTATCATTAAAAGGGTCACACTGCCCAAAGAAATATATAGATTCCATGCCATTCCTATCAAGCTACCAATATCATTTTTCACACAATTAGAAAGATTTAGTCTACAATTCATATAGAACCAGAAAAAAAGAGCCCAAATAGTCAAAGCAATTCTGAGCAAAAAGAACAAAGCTAGAGACATCATACAAGCTGACTTTATACTGCTCTTTAAGGCTACAGTAACCAAAAAAGCAATGTACTGGTACAAAAACAGCCACATTGACAAATGGTATGGAATAGAAAACTGAGAAATAAATACACACACCTACAACCATCTGATCTTTTTAAGGTTGACAAAAATAAACAATGGGGAAAGGACTTCCTGTCCAATAAATGGCACTGGGATAGCTGGCTAGCCATATGTAGAAGGATGAAGCTAGAGGCCTAAACTTTACCATATACAAAAATTAACTGAAGACAAATCAAAGGTTTAAAGGTAAATATCTCAAACTATAAAAATTCTAGAAGAAGTCCTAGGAAATACATTTCTTAACATTGGTCTTGGAAAAAAAAAAAAAAAGTGACTAAGTCTTCAAAAGCAATTGCAACACAAACAAAAATTGACAAGTGGAACCTAATTAAACTAAAGAGGTTCTGCACAGCAAAAGAAATTTTCTTCAGAGTAAACAGACAAACTACAGTATGGGAGAAAGTATTCACAAACTATGCATCCATCAAAGGTCTAATATACAGAATCTATAGGGATCTTAAGTCAACACACAAAAAACAAAAAAACTTCATTAAAAAAAAGGACAAAGGACATGAACAGAGACACTTCTCAAGAAGAGTCATAAAATTGGCCAATGAAAATATGAAAAAAATTTCAACATCACTAATCATCAGAGAAGTGCAAATCAAAACCACAATAAGATACCATTTCACACCAGTCAGAATGGCTATTACTAAAGTGTCAAAAACAAAACAAAGCAAAGCAAAGTAAAAACATGCTGGCCAGGTTGTGGAGAGGAGGGAAGAACACTTACGCACTGTGGGAATGTAAATCAGTTCATCCATTGGGAAAAACAATTTGGAGATTTCTCAAAGAATTTAAATCAGAACTACAATTTGACCCAGCAATTCCATTACTGTGTATATACTCAAAAGAAAATAAATCATTCTACCAAAAAGACACATGCACACACATGTTCATAGTAACACTATTCACAATAGCAAAACCACGGTGTATTAGTCTGTTTTCACTCTGCTATAAGGACATACCCAAGACTTGGTAATTTATAAAGGAAAGAGGTTTAATTGACTCACAGTTCTGCAGGGCTTGGGAGGACTCAGGAGACTTATATGCATGGTGGAAGAGGAAGGTAAACATCCTTCTTCACATGGTAGCAGCAAGGAGAAGTGCAGAGCGCAGTGAGGGCAAAGTCTTTTTAAAAGCATCAGATCTTGTGAGAACTCACTCACTATCATGAGAACAGCATGGAGTTAACTACCCCCATGATTCAATAACCTCCCACTGGGTCGCCTTCACAACATGTTGGGATTATGGGAATTACCATTCGAGATGAGATTTTGGTGGGGACACAGCCAAACCATATCATCCCACCCACGGCCCCTCCCAAATCTCATGTTCTCACAATTCAAAACACAATCATGCCCTTCCAGCAGTCCCCCAGAGTCTTAACTCTCTCCAGCATTAACTCAAAAGTCCAAGTCCAAAATTTCATCTGAGAAAAGGCAAGTCTCCTCCACCTATGAGCCTGTTTAAGGAAAAGCAAGTTATTTACTTCCTAGATACAGTGAGAATACAGGCATTGGGTAAATACACCCATTCCAAATGGGAGGAATTGGCCAAAGCAAAGAGCCTACAGGCCCCATGCAAGTCAAAAATCCAATAGGGCAGTCATTTAAACTTAAAGTTCCAAAATTATCACCTTTGACTCCATGTCTCACATTCAGGTCATGCTGATGCAAAAAGTGGGCTCCCATGGTCTCAGGCAGCTGTGCCTCTGTGGCTTTACAGGGTAAAGCCCTGTTTCTGGCTGCTTACACTGTTGGCATTGAGTGTCTGTGGGTTTTCCAGGTGCATGATGCAAGCTGTTGTGGATCTAACATTCTGGGGTCTGGAGAATGGTGTCCCTCTTCTCACAGCTCCACTAGTCAGTGCCCCTGTGGAAACTCTGTGTGGGGGCTCCAACCCCACATTTCCTTTCTGCACTGCCCTTGCAGAGGGTCTCCATGAGGGCTCCACCCCTGCAGTAGACTTCTGCCTGGATATCCAGGCATTTCCTTACATCCTCCAAAATCTATTTGGAGGTTTCCAAATCTCAATTTTTGACTTCTGTGCATCCATAGACTCAACACCATGTGGAAGCCACCAGGGCTTGGGGCTTGCACACTCTGAAGAAGCAGCCTGAGCTCTATGTTAGCCCCTTTTAGCCACAGCCATGGCTAGAGCAGTTGTGATGCAGGGTGCCAATTCCCAAGGCTGCACATGGCAAGGGTTCCCTGGATCTGGCCCAGGTAACCATTTTTCCTGCCTAGATCTTGGGGCCTGTGATTGGAAAGGCTGCTATGAATGTCTCTGACATGCCCTGGAGATATTTTCCCCATTGTCTTGGTGATTAACATTTGCCTTCTGGCTACTTATGCAATGGGCTTGAATTTCTCCTCAGAAAATGGGTTTTTCTTTTCTAGCACATCATCAGGCTGCAAATTTTCCAAACTTTTACACTCTGCTTCTTCCTGAATGCTTTGTCACTTAGAAATGTCTTCCTGCAGATACTCTAAATTATCCCTCTCAAGTCCAAAGTTCCACAGATCTTTGGGGTAGGGGTAAAATATGGCCCGTCCCTTTTCATAAGAAGAATGACCCTTACTCTAGTTCCCAACAAGTTTTTCATCTCCGTCTGAGACCAACTCATCCTGAACCTTATTGCCCATATCACTATCAGCATTTTGGTCAAAGCCATTCAACAAGTCTCTAGGAAGTTCCAAACTTTCTCACATCTTCCTGTTTTCTGAGCTCTCCAATTCTCTAGGAAGTTCCAAACTTTCCCACAGTTTCCTGTCTTCTTCTGAGCCCTCAAAGCTGTTCCAACCTCTGCCTGTTACCCAGTTCCAAAATCACTTCCACATTTTTGGGTATCTTTACAGTAGCACCCCACTGCCTGGTACCAATTTACTGTACTTGTTTGTCCTCACACTGCTGTAAGGACATGCCCAAGACTGGGTAATTTATAAAGGAAGGAGATTTAATTGATTTACAGTTCCAGACGTCTGGGGAGCCCTCAGGAAACATACAATCATGATGGAAGGGGAAACAAACACGTCTTACTTCACATGGTGGCGGCAAGGAGAAGTGAGGAGCGATGGGTGGGGAACCCCCTTATGAAACCAACAGGTCTCGTGATAACTCACTTACTATCATGAAAAGAGCATGGAGGAAACCGCCCCAATGATTCAATTACCTCCCACCGGGCCCCTCCCATGACACATGGGGATTGTGTGAACTACAATTCAAGATGAGATTTGGTTTGGGATACAGCCAAATCATGTCATATGGAATTAACCTACATGCCTATGAATGGTATACTTGATTTAAAAAAAAGTAGTACATATGCAAAATGCAATATTATGTCATCATAAAAAAGAATGAGATCATGTCCTTTGCAGTGACATGGATGGGTCTGGAGGCCATTATCCTATGCAAACTAAGAGAGGAACAGAAAACTAAATACCACATGTTTTCACTTATAAATGGGAGCTAAATATTCAGTAGTCCTCGACATAAAGATAGCATCAATAGACACTGGGGACTGCTGGAGTGGGGAATTAGGGAGGTTGAAAAACTACCTCTTGAGTACTATGTCCACTACCTGGGTGATATTATCTGTTCCCCAAGCCTCAGCATCATGCATTATAGCCATTTAACAAACCTGCACATGTTCACCTTGAATCTAAAATGAAAGTTGAAATTAGAAAAGAGAAAGAAGTTTGTTAGAGGTGTTGCTAGTGAAACTGGCATGGTTTTAGTTTATATTGACATGCTTAAGACATGGACATAATTGGATGTTAGTTCAGAAATGCTAAGATATGTCCAGAATATATGGGAGAATGACTGATCCCTACAGTAAACTTTAAACTGAGTGCTGGAAAAAAAAAATGTATTCCACAGTTTCACTTTCTAACAGCAGAAGCAGAATATGCATGCTTATTTTCTAAGTTTCTGCTGGGAATGCCTCGCCTCATATATGTCTTCTGGCCCATGATCTGAAGAATACTCTTAGATCTAAATTTAAAAATACATATGACAAGTTAATTATTTCAGTTTGTTTTAAATCCAAAGAATTTTAAAACCTAAAATGTAAATGGAGAGGGAAAATGCATGCAAATCAACTAATGAAACACTCATGTAGGAATTAGTGTCAGACCAAATTATTTCATTTTATTTTTTGCTTTTCTGGGAAACTAAAGTAAAGCCACATAAACACAGATACTTGAACTAACATGATTTGGTCTGAAAAGTTTTAGTTAACATAAGAATGCAATAATCAAATAAAACAGTGAACTCTTGAAGAATATTGAGAACCTATTATAATTTCAAGGAATAAAGCCTGGAAGTTTGGAAATCTAATTGAACGAACCTGATAAACTTGGATTTATATCCCAACAACTGCCAGTTTCTCTGTGACCTTTTGCCAGTTATATAATCTTCTTGAGTCTTCGTTTTCTTATTTATAGAAAAGGATACTAATATTCCCTACACTGTTACTTTTTTGTGAGAAGATATAATGCATGTAAACTATCTATCCCTCAATACTCAGTCAATAAAGGGTGGATTTTCTTATCACTCAGAATCTTTAAATTTTAAGCAACTGTCTGATTACAAGCCAGGCATGATTAGTACAAAGGTTTTGAGGAGACAGCGAGATCACTGTGGACCAGCATACTTTGGGACTCCATCAACAAAGAAATGGCATTTTGCTTTTATTGGATTTTGAGTTGTATTCAGTTGCTAAAGAATGAGGAAGAGCTCCTAAATGGAGATAATCCATAACCAACCATACAGAGATAGAAAGGCTGATGAGTTTTGATAAGACAGTGATGCAGTTTTTTTTAAGGCCCAAAGGCCCCAAAATTTAAAAGCATGGGGGTTACATGTGAGCAGGATAGGCTGAGCATTGAATCCCATGGATGGAGTATGATTTTGTAGTAGATTGAAGTAGTTCTTCAGAAGAATCTGTGATAATCGAGCATTTGAAAATAATTATTTGATTTACAGTTTCTAGTCTACAAAGCTTTCTGGTATCACAACTCATTTATTGGTCAGGTCATCTATGTGAAGAGGGCAATACTAGATATTATTTTTCTCTTTTTTTCAGATGAGGAAACAAATATCATGGGTTTTATAATTAGTAAATGGCAGATTCGGGACTTAAACACATGCCATTTAACTGAATGTACAGTGCCCCTTTCACCACACTGCCTGGCTAAGTGCGGGCAATGTCACAATGTCCCAGGTTCAAAGCAAAATTATATCGTTGTGACTACATACTATTAAATGGTGAGGGATTCTCAGTTGCACCCATTAGAAAATGTGTGATCTTGCCTATGGTACCATTTGAATGCAGTATAACCAGATTTGCTAATGTGTGACAAGAAATATTGAATAAACATGTATTACATGCCAGAGATTGTATTAGACATCAGAGACACAAAGATGCATATGCCTTTATCTCTACTCCCAAGTAGAGATACTTGGGAGTGTTGTGGATACTGGGATCTGATAGAGGGAAGTGAGTGAAAAGTTGTGGAAGATTTTATGCCAGTGGCATGATTCAGGGGCTATGGGATCATGTGAAAAGATTCCTCCTGTCACCTTAACTTAAAAATAAATTCTAATATAGATAAAGTAAATAACACTGTTGTTTCTCTTATGAGTATTATTACTACATAAATAATGTCTTTTACACCAAATATAGCATCTTGGATTATTTTACTAAAATTAGGATAGTTGCTTCAACTGGAAATTTTTTATGCTAACCTCGCAAGTAATTCAGCTACATTTGTATGAGGCTCTTGCGACTTGAGAAGTAGGAATAAAGTTGGAGTAGAAAAAACATCTGGGAGAAGCTCTTTATCAGTTGTGCACTTTCTAATTATTTCTGTTAGATCTGAACACAGGACACCCCTTGGGTCATTAGTCACATACACCATATATGATTTGTGTCACCAGAAAAAAAAGAGTGATGATTAATTCTCCCTACTCAATAGATAATCATCCAAATATTTTTCTCCCTTTAATAATCTCAAAAACTAACCTGCTCCCCTGGACTATCCTAGAGAGTTATAAGAAGGTAGGCTCTTGAAGGACCTGGGTAAACATTAAATATACTTTCACTTTCTGGAGTAGTTTATCCATTTCTTTTACTCTATTCACATTTATTCATCAATTCATTCATTTACTTTACAGTTATTCATTGAGCATCTACTAACGTGCACAATATTGGACCCTCCAGGGTAACAAAACAAATTTATTGACACCTGTACTCTGGAACTTTTCTGGTGATATGTTAAGTTACTTATACAAGGTTGAATAATTTGTTGTTATTTTTACAGACCATCACACATCCCAACATTCTTCTCAGTTTGCAAAGGTACAGTGTGTGAGGCGAGTGTTTGAAAGACTACTCATAATTAAGTGACCATCCATAAGTAAAGCACATGAAGTAGTAATTTGGCATAGTGGCACTTCATATTGATGTTGATGTAGTTTGGATGTGTGCCCCCGCCCCCCGCCAAATATCATGTTGAAACGTAATCTCCACCATTGAAGGTGGGGCCTGGTAGGAAGTGATTGGATCATGGGGCTGGATTTCCCATGAATGGTTTAGCACCATTCCTTGGTGCCGTCCTTGTGATAGCAAGTGAGTTCTTGGGAGATCTGGTCACTTAAAAGTGTGTGGCACCTTCCCCTTCTCTCTCTTGCTCCTGCTTTCACCATGTGACATACCTGCTCCCCCTTTGCCATCCATCATGATTGAAAGCTTCCTGAGACCTCCCCAGAAGTAGATGCCACTACACTTCCTGTATACCCGATAGAACCGTGAACCAATCCAACCTTTTTTGTTTATAAATTACCCAGTCTCAGATATTTCTTTATAGCAATGCAAGAATAGCCTAATGCAGATATACAAAGAATCAACAAAGCAGTTCCCCAAAGGCATTCTTAATACCTGCTCTTTATTTAACCCCTGTCTTAAAATAAACAATGCCGATGGGATGTGTTGGCGAGGTATGACATATGAGCAGTGTCAATACTGTAGGCTGATAACCTAGAGCATGACATCCTTATCGATAAACTTTGTTAGCTACATCACTTCGTTATTGTCACTTCATTAACTTGCACCGTTAATAGCAAAAGACAGTCTTTCCATTGTTCAAAACAGCAATACTTTACTAAGTGAAATATTTGAGAAACAATGAATGAAGTTCAGTTTTTACCAAGGAACAATCCTTTACACTTGGATTCATATTAAGTAGCTTTTTCTCAGTATGAGATAAAGTTGTTTGCACATCAACAGCAGACACTAAACTGTTTTGCCATGAATTATTTATGCTAAATAATCCTGACAGCTTTCTTTAAAAAATAACGCTTTGCTAGAAAATGTTACTCTGGATGTCTAAATTAAACATTGTTGCCTAATATATTAATATTTTGGTCTTGTGAATTTTAAATGGAAACTAACAGCTGTTCCTTGTTGGAACTAACAACGTGATTTTCTAATAGTCATCTTTCCACTCCATGGGTACAGGGGACTTTCACAAGTCTTCCCAAAAACATGGGAAAGTAAATCAGTCTCATCCTATTGTGCATGGGAATTAAAAAACTAATGCTCTGGTGACATCTTTTCAGACAATTTAATATTTTTGCTTGATGGATTTTCTGTCATTACCTTGATATCAGTCACCTGATATTAGATTAATTTCTGATGTCAATTTGAAATTTGTTGTCTGAAATACCAACTAAAATGTGTTTGGAGCTAGGATGCAAATTACTTATTTTTTTGACCTTTTCCTTTCCCAAGAGATGTCCAAATATTCTCGATTTCATGTTCACTGTCCTGACCTCCATGGCGTCCTTGTGTTCTGTTTTTCCAAATCTTTAACAGTTCAGCCTATCTTTTTGCCACACTTGCTTTGTCTGTACATCTAAGTTAATCATATAGTATATTGTCAAAGTTGTGCTTAGTACATGTATTAGTCAGGGTTCTCTAGAGGGACAGAACTAATAGGGTGTGTGTGTGTATGTGTGTGTGTGTATATATACACACACACATATATATATACATACACATATATATACACACACACATACATACACATACACACACACACATATATAAAGAGGAGTTTATTTAGTATTAACTTACACAACCACAAGGTCCCACAATAGGCGGTCTTCAAGCTGCTGAGCAAGGAGAGCCAGTCCCAGTCCCAAAACTGAAGGACTTGAAGTCCGATGTTCAAGGGCAGGAAGCATGCAGCGCAGCACGGAAGAAGGATGTAGGCCGGGAGGCTAGGCCAGTCTCTCATTTTTAGGTTTTCTGCCTACTTTGTATTTGCCGGCATCTGACGAGATTGTGCCCACCAGATTAGCCCACCAGATTAAGGGTGGATCTGCCTTCCCCAGCCCACTGACTCAAATGTTAATCTTTTCAACATTTTATTTTTATTTTTTCTGAGACGGAGTCTCGCTCTGTCGCCCAGGCTGGAGTGCAGTGGTGTGATCTCCACTCACTGCAAGCTCCGCCTCCCGGGTTTACGCCATTCTCCTGCCTCAGCCACCAGAGTAGCTGGGACTATAGGCACCCGCCACCATGCCCGGCTAATTTTTTGTATTTTTAGTAGAGACAGGGTTTCACCTTGTTAGCCAGGATGGTCTCAATCTCAGGACCTCGTGATCCACCCGCCTAGGCCTCCCAAAGTGCTGGGATTACAGGCATGAGCCACCGCGCCCGGCCTCTTTTTAATATTTTAACAGACACACCCAGGGTCGATACTTTATCCTTCAATCCAATCACCTTGACACTCAGTATTAACCACCACAAGTCCACCCCTTCTCAACTTGAACCCATACACATCTCCTGAGATTATATATAATCTTCAAATAAAGACAAAAATGAGGTCATAATCACACCTAACATAATACTACTATCTTTCGTACAACTGGAAACGCACTGGTCCCCAACCCAAATACAATTATATAAAGTTAACAATACTTAAATGCTGATATGAAGTCAATAAATCTTATGTCACATGATAAAGGAAAATGAAATAAAATAAAGACATTTTCTTAGTATAAGCATATACATGCACAAACATGTTTTTAGCAAAAGGAGGAGGAAGTACTCATGAAAATTACAGTCCCCATTTCTGCAGCTGGTCACGTGGTCATAGCTGGTATTGATGACTACCTTTTTCTACTACCCATTCTATATTCCCCTAGCCTTCAGCAAGCACTTCAGCAGGTTGTGTTTTTTTTTTCCCTCATGGAGTGACCCAAATCTTCATTCCTGAGGTGTCTGGGCCATTTGTAGTCCTGCCTGGATTGCACTGTTGTAGTTACCATTGACCTTAATCACAGGGCATGGTAATACCAAGAGACACCCTAATGGATTTACTGAATTCCATGCACACTCTTCCTTACCTCGGTTGTGGAGTAGTACACTGATTTCATGCTGATAGTCCAGGTCAGTCACCCCAGCCAACACTAACTGCCTTCTTCGCCTGTTGACTTAAAGGTAGGAAGAGCCCAAAGTGTCCAGGTGGCAATATTAACTTCCAGTTCAATGGAATTGTTGTGTCTCCTGGTGGCAGTGTTCCTCCTTCTGGAACTAAGACCTCTAGACCAGGAGAATGTAATGTTGTAGTAACGGAAAGCAAAAATTTTGCTAGTGGATCACTAGGGGTGATGGTGAGTGATGCCACTTCCACTTCCACGCCTTGATTCCAGGACTCATGAATCCTGGCAATGGGAAAAACAGTACCATATACTGGACGCTGATTCAGAGCATACATGGCCTTCTGGAGAGCTTTGCCCCAGTCCTGCAAAGCATTGTCACCTAGTTGGCATTGTAATTGTGACTTCAAAAGGTCATTCCGCCATTCTATCAATCCAGCTGCTTCAGGATGATGGGGAATATGGTAAGACCAGTGAATTCCATGAGCATGAGCCCACTCTCACAATTCTTTAGCTGTAAAGTGAGTGCCTTGGTCAGAGGCAATGCTGTGTGAAATACCATGGTGGTGGATAAGGCATTCCGTGAGTCCAAGTATAGTAGTCTTGGCTGAAGACGGCAGGGCCTTGCTTCAAAATCTTAGAGGGCTTTACTGTGATCCATTTTGGGGGGCCTGCCAAGGGCTCCAGACAGCATGCCTATCTGCCACTGATACCTCAAGCACCACTGGGTCTGCTGGGTCATATGGCCCAAGTGGCAGAGTAGCTTTGACAGCAGCCTAGACCTATTGCAGTACCTTCTCCTATTTTGGTCCCCACTCAAAACTGGCAGCCTTTCAGGTCACTCAATAAATGGGCTCGAGTAATACACCCAAACGAGAAATGTGTTATCTCCAAATTTTAAATAGGCCCACTAGGTGTTGTGCCTTTTCTTGGTTGTAGGAGAGGCCAAATGCATCACTTACCCTTCGCCTTAGAAGAAATATCTCAACAGGCCCCATAACACAGGACCCCTAGAAATTTTACTGAGGTAGAATTTCCCTAAATTTTAGTCAGATTTATTTCCCATCCTCTGGCATGCAAATGTCTCACCAGTAAGTCCAGTGTGTCTGCTACTTCTTGCTCACTGGATCCAATGAGCATAATGTCATCAATATAATGGACCAGTGTGATATTTTGCAGAAGGAAAAAACAATCAAAGTCTTTTCGAAGAGTTGATATACCCTTGAGGTAGGACAGTAAAGGTATATTGCTAGTCTTGCCAGCTGAAGGCAAATTGCTTCTGGTGGGCCTTAGGGACAGGAATGGAGAAAAAGGAATTTGCCAAGTCAGTGACTGCAAACCAGGTGCCAGGAGACGTGTTAATTTATTCAAACAATGAAACCACATCTGGTACAGCAGCTACAATTGGAGTCACAACTTGGTTAAGCTTATGATAATTCACTGTCATTCTCCAAGATCCATCTGTCTTCTGCACAGGCCAAATGGGAAAGTTGAATGGGGATGTGGTGGGAGTCACCACCACTGTATCTTTCAAGTCCTTGATGCTGACGCTTATCTCCACAGTCCCTCCTGGGATGCTATATTGTTTTTTGATTTACTGTTTTTCTAGGTAGAGGCAGCTCTAATGGCTTCCACTGGGTATTTCCCACCATCATAACCCTCACCCTACCAGTCAGGGAGTCAATGTGGGGGGTTCCTTCAGCTGCAAAGTATGTCTATGCCAATTATGTATTCTGGCACTGGGGAAATGACCACAGGATGAGTCCACGGACCCACTGGACCCACTGTAAGTTGGACCTGAGCTAAAACTTCATTAATTATCTGACCTCCATTAGCACCTACTTTAACTGGAGGACCACAATGATATTTTGGGTCCCCTGAAATCAATGTCAGCTCAAAGCCAGTGTCCAAAATGCCTGATCACTTCCCTTTTCCCAATGCACACTTACCCTGGTAAAAGGTCGGAGGTCTCCTTAGAGAAAGATGGGAGAAAGGTTCACTGCATACATTGTCAGTAATGTAGTGGGATTTTTCCTTAAGGGGACCCAGCCTCCCCTTCATTCAAGGGGTTTTGGGTCTGTAAACTGGCTCAAGTCTGGAAATTGTTTGAGGGGCCGTGATTCTGTTTTTATAATTCAAATCATTCTTTTGTCCATTCGACCTAGAATTTTTCTATTTGTAAAAATTAAGTAGGAATGCAGTAAGCTTCCTATAGATTTCACTTCTAGGAACACTGTGATTAATTAGTCAGTGCCAGAGCTCTACACGAGTCATACCGTTCTGATTGCCACTTTGCCTCTGCTGTCCATTATTGTTGCTATGCTTACCTTCCCTTTGACATTTGAGTGTCACCAGTTGGCCCTTGCTACCTTGGGATCCTATTATTCCCACTGTATTTAAATTTTGTAGTTGAGTGACTGAGGTTCCTACCATTAGATCTGACATACAGAGAAGAGCAATTATAGGGCTCTTCGAAGATTCAGGTGCTGCCCTCACAAATCTACTTCACAAGGCATTGGTCAAGGGTGTATCTTCTGGACCCTCCCAGCTGGAATGAGTAGGTCTAAAGTGACTAATCTACTTTACCATCCCAATCAACCTAAACCTTGGGATCCCTTCCTCTACATTAAACCAAGGGAGATCAGGCATTTCCAGCTCACTCACAGTGGGCCATATTCTAATCCGTATTTCAGCTAACTAAGCAAAACAACTATTAGAACCTTTTTCTTTTTAACTCCCTCAACTACAAACATTAAAAGCAGAGTCCCTATTTAGTGGGCCCAATTCTATAAATTCTGCTGCTCTCGAAGAAGTCCTGGTACCAAAATCTTTATTAGTCAGGGTTCTCTATAAGGACAGGACTTATAGGATTCAAATGTTAATCCTTTTTTGGCAGCACCCTCATAGACACACCCAGGATCAATACTTTGTATTCTTCAATCCAATCAAGTTGACACTCAGTATTAAACATCACAGTACATGTGAATGTTTTCATGCAGCTATATCCCTTTGACAACCATATCAAGTGTTAGACTGTAAGAAGATGATATACTTCTTGTTTAGATTTACTACTAATATGTCCTGAGCAACTGTGTCTTATTAAATAGACCAGAATTGATGAAAAAACTAAGACTTAAAGCAAATTGGACCTAGAGTCTAGTAGCTGGGATCTTTTCTTTCTTACTTTTCAACATAGAGCTCATTTCTGTAGAAAATTTTAGAAGCACTTGGTCAAAGTTACATAGTTCCTTCATTGTTTTTGTGGTGTGCATCAGTCACTGGAGACTGTAGCTCTATTGAAAGCAAACCAGTTACATTTGTCTTCATTTTGCCTAATTCCAACTCGTCTTTTACCTTGGTTTTTCCTTTGATAAGAAAAATAAAAGAATTGTGATTTCCCTCTATATCTCTATTCTATTTCTACATCTCAGTTTTCAACAGCAGGCCATCACAATGAATTTTTTATTTTAATTCAGAAGATTATTTTCCTTTGGTGTAGCTTTTCCTTTAAGTCCTCCCTTATTCATTATCTTTCCTCCCCTTCATTCTTGGTACTGCAATTCAATTTGCTGAATGATATGGAAATACTGTAAAGAAGATTTTCCCCCAAATTATCAAAAAAAGTTGTAAGAGTGATTTGTACTCATCACAAAATTTCTTCTGGAGAAAATACATGGCTCTCACTGTACTTGAGCTCTTTTCCAGCATTTCCAGCAAGAGGGAAATTACAATATTTTCTTTAACCAGAAAATAATTTTAGTCAGAAGATGTCTGGGAGAGTCATGTTTTGAGAAACTAATAAAATGTTGTTTATATTTAAGAAAATAGTACTGTCTTTATAATCCACTATGTTTCTGAGTGGAAGGAAGAAAAGGTACTCATTGGTTTTATTATCTTTTTATACTCAAGACCCCAGAGCTCCTTCTGATAAGATTTCTGGTTTGAAGTCAAGCAACATATTGCTCATTTATATTGAGAAAGAGGTAGGGGACCAAAATGAGAATTATAACTGGGAATTGGAGAAAAATTAAGAAAATGTGGAAAACTGAAAAATATAGGTTTAGGAATTTTACACAATTGTATATGCAGAAAACTGTTCTTTTGTATCTGAAATTAAAGCCACAGAGTGATGAACAGAAATGTGATTGTGTATTTGTTTGAAGAATTTAGTGGTCAGTGTAAATTCCAGAGAGCTTGACTGGCTTAGGTGGAAAGAATACAACTTATACAATGGACTCTCACAGTGAATGGATTCAAGTCACTTATCCTTTAGTTTTACTATCTTAAGTGGGATTTATTGCAGAGATGTCTATATTCTATGTGTTTCTCATTGCAGTCGATACATGTTATTTTAAAAAATGTTCAAGGTGTGTGTGGGCACATACATTTATTATAAATGATCTTGCTATTACTTAACAGACACTTGAGTGCCTTTAAACTGCTTTTCTGTTTATGATAGTCACAAAAGATGCAGAAGTATCTGTTCAATAGCAAGATGAGAATGAAGAGTGTCTTAGTCCATTTTGCATTACTAGAAAGAAATACTTGAGACAAGGTGTTTATTTGGCTCACAGTTCTGAAAGCTGTATAAGAAGTGTGGTGTCAGCATGGGCTTCTGTTGAAGCCTTTGGAAAGCTTTCATTCGTGGCAGAAGGCAAAGGGGAACAGACATCACATGGCAAGAGAGGGAGCGAGGGAGAGAGAGAGGGGAGGGAACTGCCAGGGACTTTTTAACAATCAATCAGGTCTTGGCAAGGTGTGGTGGCTCACGTCTGTAATCCCAGAACTTTGAGAGGCCAAGGTGGGTGGATCACCTGAGGTCAGAATTTCGAGCCTGGTCAATATGGCAAAACCCTGTCTCCACTAAAAATACAAAAATTAGCCAAGTGTGGTCATGGGCACCTGTAGTCCCAGCTCTTCAGGAGTCTGAAGCAGGAGAATCCCCTGAACCTGGGAGGTGGAGATTCCAGTGAGTGGAGATCATGCCACTGCACTCCAGCCTGATCAACAGAGACTCCATCTCAAAAAAAAAAAAAAGAAGAGAAAAAAGAAAAAGAAACCACAATCAGATCTCCCATACACGAATAGATCAAGAAGACACTCCATTATTGTGAGGAAAGTGTCAAGCCTTTCAAAAGGAATCTGACCCCATGACCCAAACATCTCCCACCTGACTCAACTTCCAATATTGGGGATCAAATTTCAATGTGAGATTTGGAGAAGACAAATATCCAAACTATATTAAAGAGCTCTAGATTTACTAAATTGTTTTAAAGTGTATTAGTCCATTTTCACACTGCCAATAAAGACATACCTGAGATGGGACAATTTACAAAAGAAAGAAATTTATTGGACTTACAGGGCCACAGGGCTGAGGAGGCCTCACAATAATGGCAGAAGGCAAGGAGGAGCACATCACATCTTACATGGATGGCAGCAGGCAAAAAGAGAGAGAACTTGTGCCAGGAAACTCCTGTTTTTAAAACCATCAGATCTCGTGAGATTCATTCTCTATAATGAGAACAGTGCAGGGAAGACCCGCCCCCATAATTCAATCACGTCCCACCAGGTTCCTCCCATGCCATGTGGGAATTGTGGGAGTTAAAATTCAAGGTGAGATTTGGGTAGGGACACAGCCAAACCATATCATTCCACACCTGGTCCCTCCCAAATATCATGTCCTCACATTTCAATACCAATCATGTCTTCCCAACAGTCACCCAAAGTCTTAACTCATTTCAGAATTAACTCAAATGTCCACAGTTCAATGTCTCATCTGAGACAAGGCAAGTACCTTCTGCCTATGAGCCCGTAAAAATCAAAAGCAAGTTAGTTACTTCCTAGATACAATGGGGGTACAGGCATTGGTAAATACAGCCATTCCAAATGGGAGAAATTGGCCAACACAAAGAGACTGTAGGCCCCATGCAAGTCCAACATCTAGCAGGGCAGTCAAATCTTAAAACTCCAAAATGATCTCCTTTGACTCCATGTCTCACATCCAGGTCACGCTGATGCAAGAGGTGGGTTCCCATGGTCTTTGGCAGCTCCACCCCTGTGGCTTTGCAGGGTACAGCCTTCTCCCAGCTGCTTTCACAGGCTAGCATTGAGTGTCTGGGGATTTTCCGGGCGCACGATGTAAGCTGTCAGTGGATCTACCATTCTGGGGTCTGGAGGACAGTGGATCTCTTCTCACAGCTCCACTAGGTGGGGCCCCAGCAGGGACTCTGTGTGGGGGCTCTGACCCCACAGTTCCCTTTTTCACTGCCCTAGCAGAAGTTCTCCATGAGATCCCTATCCCTGCAGCAAAGTTCTGCCTAGAAATCCAGGTGTTTCCATACATCCTCTGAAATCTAGGCAGAGGTTTGCAAACCTTAATTTTTGACTTCTCTGCACTTGCAGGCTCAACATCACATGGAAGCTGCCAAGGCTTGAGGCTTGCACCCTCTGAATCCATGGCCCCAGCTCTATGTTGGCCCCTTTCAGCCATAGTTGGGGCAGCTGAGATGCAGGGCACCAAGTCCATAGGCAGCACACAGCACGTGGACCCTGGGCCTGGCCCACAAAACCATTTATTTTCTGAGGCCTCTTGGCCTGTAATGGGAGGCACTGCTGTGAAAACCTCTGACATGTCCTGGAGATGTCTTCCCCATTGTCTTGGGGATTAACATTTGGCTCCTCATTACTTGTGCTTGAATTTCTCCTCACAAATTGGGATTTTCTGTTCTATCACATTGACAGGCTGCATGTTTTCTAAACCTTTATGCTCTGCTTCCCTTATAAAACTGAATGTCATTAACAGCACCCAAGTCACACCTTGAATGCTTTGCTGCTTAGAGATTTCTTCTGCCAGATACCCTGAAGTTCAAAGTTCCTCAAATCTCTAGGGCAGCACCCAAATGTCTTCAGTCTCTTTGCTAAAACATAACAAGAGTCGCCTTTGCTCCAGTTCCCAACAAATTTTTCATCTTCATCTGAGACCACCTCAGCCTAGATTTCCTTGTTCACATCATTATCAGCATTTTGGTCGAAGTCATTCAAGAAGTCTCTAGGAAGTTCCAAACTTTCCCACATTTTCCTGTCTTCTTCTGAGCCCTCCGAACTGTCCCCGCCTCTGCCTATTACCCAGTTCCAAAGTCTTTTCCACATTTCTGGGTATTTTTTCAGCAATGCCCAACTCTACTGGTATGAATTTACTGTGTTAGTCCATTTTCATGCTGCTGTTAAAGACAAACTGAGACTGGGATATTTGCAAAAGAAAGAGGTTTATTGGACTTACAGTTCCACATGGCTGGGAGACCTCACAATCATGGCAGAAAGCAAGGCAGAGCAAGTCACACCTTACATGTGTGGCCACAGGCAAAAAGCAAGAGAGCTTGCTCAGGGAAACTCCCATTTTAAAAACCATCAGATCTCATGAGACTCATTCACTATTATGAGGAGAGTGCAGTAAAGACTCACCCTCATAATTCAGTCACCTCCCACTGAATTCCTTCGATGACATGCGGGAATTGTGGGAGTTACAATTCAAGATGAGATTTGGGTGTGGACACAGACAAACCATATCAAAAGGCTACTTTCTCATGGTTAGCTTTTGTGATGTAGAATGTGAATTTCATGAGAATGTTGCTGTTGTGAGGGGATTATCTCAGAAAATTACGTGGAATGATAACATCACAAAGTAGCCACTTTTGTAGGTAATGTCCTGATTCTTGAATTGAGGTGAGGATGCCATAAGACCATACAGATGATGCCTAGCTTCAGAAGGTAGCATGGTCCAATAGAAAGGGCAGAGTTGTTGGCATCAGAGAAATCTTGGTTCAAATCCATGCACTATTTCTTCTAGCTATTGTGACCTGGGGAAAGTTTTTCAAACTCTGTGAGCTCAGTATTCTCAGATAAAAAAATTAAACTAGTATGCACGTTGAAGCATTATTGTGAAGATTAGATGAGACCTGACACAAATCACTGCTTAATAAATGGAATTCTCACCTGCAGTGAACATCCCTACTCATGCAGTTTTGCTATTGGCTTTGGATCCTCATAGAGAACAAAAATAGTTAAGGAATAAAGCAAAGTGGCTAGTCAATCATATATACCTCAATTATGGGAAGGCATGCTAGTGAAGGCACAGTGCCGGTGCCATAATGCCAGATAAATAAGTAACTGCACTTTGTGTGTTCTGTATTTTATTATGCTCTAGGTTCCTGAATAAGATTTTTTTTTTTTTTTTTTGGCAGAAACAATCACTGATGACTTTATTGTCTTATGATGCATAAATGAGGAGGCAGACTGTTACATTTTCATGACAGACATGAACATGCACACTTTCTTTTCCTTACATAATTATGAATTTGCATCTTTAGAGAGGGCTTTGTTAAAATATTCCATGGAGTTTATGCCTTGTCTAATAATATCATAGGTACTGTACCTGTACTTGTGGCCAAATGGTTTTCTTTTTGTATCAGAACACATTTATATGAATAAAAACCAAACCTGCCATATTTTTCCAGCAGCTTATTTTTATGGTATAATTGCATTACAGAAAATTGACCCTCTGTGTAACCCTTAATTATATTCACATGCATCTGAAGTGTATTGCTTAATGTCAGAAGCTAATAATATTCTTCATTTGCCTTTATGTAAAATTTAAAGAACACAAGAAATTGTAAATGTTTAAAGTTATTTGCTTCACTAAGACATGAATTAATTAAGGTTTTGAGCCGATGAATTTTGTCTCTTAGATGTCAATGATTTTGGTCATATTTTACTTGTTCACTTTTAGAACATTTTGAACAGTTTTAAAGAAGCTTGGTAGATTGTACCCTTAAATGGTTTTTAAATGACTTTCAACATAACAAATCAAGCCCAAAGAAAAATATAAATATATATTAGGTAGGAGTTTTCAGGAACTGATGGCAGAAGGCTAATTTTCATCCACTTATTCAAGCAGAAAATATACGTTTCTCTTCAAGATTTCTCCTTTTCTCCCCATTTGTCATGCACAAAAACATACAATACTTTATATTATACACATGTACACAGATTTTCAGAATAAGTAAATTATAAATTATGAATGTAAACTTTACGGCACCTCCTTATAGAGCTTGAAAATTAAGAAAATATTTCATGACAGATGCTTTCATTCATGTATCCAGCAAGTATTTTTGAGTGCTTACATCAATAGTTCACAATCATATAGTGTTTCATAATTTAATGAGTGGTTTAACTCATGTTATCTCACTGGATTTTTAAAGCAGCCCTAGGAGTTTGGTGATGTTAAGTAGAGGTCTTTAAGAGTGACAGATCAGTGATGCCAGTATTATCAATGACTGGCAGAAGATTTAAGACAACTCATTTGAGTGGTACCTTGAAGGGTGATTGATGTGACTAGGTGTAGACTGGGAATGGCAAAAACAAGAGTAAACAAGGTTTTCGGATGAGGACTTTTGGTAGAAAAATTTTCTTTGCCTTTTTCGTCTCCTTAAAGATAATCCAAATTCCCAAAAACTAAAGGTATTATTTTAAAGTGAGGTTTAGCTAGTGGGAATTTTTTCATAGAATATTGATTTATATAACTAATTTCTATATTAATTTTAAAAACCTTTTGTAGCATGAATATATTGGTGTTGGCTTTTTTGTTAAATCTACATCTATGATAAAAATGATTCTATTGTTGGAATGCTACTTATCTGTTAGCTGGAGGGAGAAACTTCTTAGATATATGGAAGAATTATGCACATTTTGTTTTTTCCAACCATTTATATTGGCAACAAGATCTGCTTAGATATATAGGATAACATTTATAATAGTTAAAGTCTTACCATTGACCTTGCAACTATGTAAATAACTTCATAGTTTAATGTAATACACCAAGTGAGAGAAACCATCTGAGCAGAGTTGAGGCAATGGGCCAGAATACAGCTGAAAAATTTAAACTTATGCCAATAACTTGTATGTAGGAACTACTCAGTGAAAATTGAGGGAAAAAAAAATCTCAATGTGTAAATATAGTTCATTGTTTGTTGATATTTAAGGATGTGACATCCTTACAAGTAAGAGCCATTTTTTTTTAAGTTAGTGCAGAACAGAAGGGAGCTGACATATATAGTGTGCATGATGAAATGAGTTGAATAAATATTCTACAGGGAAAAAAAGGTGCAGATCCAAGTTTCTATTTGATCTTTTTTTCTGAATCAAAGGACAGGATAGTTTCAAAAGACTATTTTGTCCTTGGTTTGTTTTATATTCTGATTCCATTATTTACCTACTTTGTCTATAGTTTTCCTTCCTTTTCTAGAGGAAGTTGACAGTTGATAATAGCATTGCCAATTTTGGAACCTTTTGTGATACTTGTGAGGAAAGTTTACCCTATAAATGACTGTCTCTCATACATGAAAATCACACTTTTGAGTCTTAGTATTAATGGTTTTTCAAGTGTTTTTAAAAAAATTTTTGTGGGTTCATAGTAGGTATATATATTTATGGGGAACATGGAATATTTTGATAATCTGTGGCACACAATGTGAAATAAGCACATCATGGATAATGGGTTATCTATCCTCTCAAGCATTTACCATTTGAGTTACAATCCAATTACACTCTTTGAGTTATTAAAAAATGTACAATAAGTTATGATTGACTCTAGTCTCCCTGTTGTGCTATCAAATACTAGGTCTTATTCATTTATTCTATTTTTGGCATCCATTAACCATCCCCACCTCCTCCAAAGTCCACCACTATCTTTTCCAGCCTCTGGTAATCATCCTTCTACTCTCCATCTCCATGAGTTCAATTGTTTTGATTTTAAGATCCCACAAATAAGTGAGAATATGTGATGTTTGTCTTTCTGTGCCTGGCTTATTTCATTTAACACAATATTCTCCAGTTCCATCCAAGTTGTTGCAAATTACTGGATCTCATTCTTTTCATAGCTGAAATGTACTCCATTGGGCATATGTACCACATTTTCTTTATACATTCATTATCTGTTTTTGGATACTCAGATTGTATCCAAATCTTAGCTACTGTAAACAGTGCTGCAACAAACATAGAAGTGAAAATATCTCTTCAATATACTGATTTCATTTCTTTTGGGTATATAGCCAGCAGAGAGATTGCAGAATAATATGGTAGCTCAATTTTTAGTTTTGAGGAACCTCCAAACTGTTCTCCACAGTAGTTGTACTAATTTACACTCCCACTAATAGTCTATGAGGCTTTCCTTTACTGCACATCCTGACCACCATTTTTTATTGCCTGTCTTTTGGATTAAGCCATTTTAACTGGGGTGAGATGATATCTCATTGTAGTTTTTAATTTGCATTTCTCTGATGATCAGTGATGTTTTTCGCCTTTTCATATGCCTGTTTGCCCTTTGTATGTCTTATTTTGAGAAGTGTCTTTTCAAACCTTTGCCCCTTTTAAATCGGATTATTAATTTTTTTTTCTATAGACTTGTTTGAGCTCCTTTTATATTCTACCCTTTTCAGATGGGTAGTTTGCAAATATTTTCTCCCATTCTGTGAGTTATGTCTTTGTTGATTATTTCCTTTACTGTGCAGAAGCTTTTTAACTTGATGTGATTCCATGTGTCTATCTTTGCTCTGGTTGCTTGCACTTGTGAGATTTTGCTCAAGAAAGTTTTGCCCAAACCAAAGACCTGGAGATTTTTCCCAATGTTTCTTGTAGTAGTTTCATAGCTTGAGGTCTTAGATTCAGGTCTTCAATCCATTTTGTTTTGATTTTTGTATATGGCCATAGATAGGGGTCTAGTTTAATTCTTCTGCATATGGTTGTCCAGTTTTCCTAGCACTATTTATTGAAGAAACCGTCTTTTCCCCAATGTATACTCTTGACATCTTTGTCAAAAATGAGTTCACTGTAGGTGTGTGGATTTGTTTCTGGGTTCTCAGTTCTGTTCCATTACTATATATGTCAGTATTTATGTCAGTACCATCTTGTTTTGGTTCCTATAGTTCTGTAGTATAGTTTGCAGTCAGGTAATGTGATTCCTCCATTTTTTTTTTTTCTTTTTACTTAGGACAACTTTGGCTATTCTGGATCTTTTGTCATTCTATATAAGTTTCAAGATTGATTTCTATTTCTGTGAAGAATGTCATTGGTATTTTGATAGGGATTTCAGTGAAACTATAGATTGCTTTGTGTACCATGGACATTTTAACAATATTGATTCTTCCAATCCATGAAAATGAAATATTTTTCTATTTTTTGGTGTCCTTTTCAATTTTTTATCAGTGTTTTGCAGTTTTCATTATAAAGATCATTTACTTCTTCAGTTAATTTCTAGCTATTTAAATTTATGTGTGGGTATTGTAAATGAGATTACTTTTTTATTTTTTTCTCATTGTTCATTGTTGGCATATAAAAATGCTACTGATTTTTGAATGTTGATGCTGTATCCTGCCAACTTACTGAATTTTAAAAAACTGTTCTAATAGTTTTCTTTTGTAGTCTTCAGGTTTTTCCAAATATAGTATCACATCCTTTGCAAAAAAGAACACTTTAACTTCTTGCTTTTCAATCTTGATGCCCTTTATATCTTTCTCTCGTATGATTGCTCTAGCCAGGACTTCCAGTACTGTGTTGAATAACAGTGATGACAGTGAACATCCTTGTTTTGTTCCAAATCTTAGAGAAAAGGCTTTCAGTTTTTCCTCAGTTAGTATGACACTTGCTGTGGGTCTGTTGTATATGGTTTTCATTACATTGAGGCATGTTCCTTCTAAAAAAAGTTTTTCAGGGTTTTTTATCAGGAAAGAATGTTGAATTTTATTAAATGCTTTTTCAGGATCTCTGGAAATGATCATATGGTTTTATCTTTCATTCTGTTAATACCATATATCACATTGGTTGATTTGCATATGTTGAATTTTCCTTGCACCCCAGGGACATAGAGCCCACTTGGACATGATGAATGATCTTTCTAATGTATAGTTTAATTTGATTTGCTAGTATCTTGTTTAGGATTTTTGCATCATGATTCACCAGAGATATTGGCCTATATTTCTCTTTCTTTGTGTGTGTGTCTTTATCTGGTTTTAGTATTAGGGTGATGCTAGTCTCATAGAATGAGTTTGGAAGTATTCCTTCCTCCTCTGTATTTTGGAAAAGCTTGAATAGTATTGGTATTAATTCTTCTATAAATGTTTGATAGAATTCAGCAGTGAAGCCATCAGGTCCCTGCATTTTCTTTGCTAGAAGACTTTTTATTATGACTTCAGTCTCATTACTTATTATTGGTCTGTTCAGGTTTTGGATTTCTTCCTGGTTTGATCTTGGTAGGTTGCATGTGTCTAGGGAATTTGTCTATTTCTTCTAGATTTTCTAATTTATTGACATATTTGCTCATAACAGCCACTAAGGATCCTTTGAGTTTCTGTGGTATCATTTGTTATGTCTCCTTTTTGATTTCTGATTTTATTTATTTGGATCTTCTCTTTTTTTAAATTAGTCTGGATAAAGCTTTGTCAATTTTGTTTAACTTTAAAAAATCAGCTTCTTGTTTCATGGATTTTTTGTATTGTTTTCTTCATTTCAATTTCACTTATTTCTGCTCTAACCTTTAGTATATTTAAGGGTGTAGGGATAAAGGATAAGCTCTACTTACTCTTAGTTATAGTGAAAACCTATGAAGCACAGATTATTAAATGAAATGATGAACTAGGGTTAGGTGAGATTTGAAGTACAGTATTATTCAGGTGGGCTAGGAGGACAGCTCCCCTGGCAAAATCAAATAACTATCTTTAGTAGTGATAAGTAGCAGAAGAACAAGTGTGCCCAGTAGTAGAAAAATAAGTTGGAAATTATGAGACCTGCAATGAGCAGGTAGTGGACTGCTTTAGGATGAAAAATTAACTTGAAAGAAAGGAATGTTTGCATTACTGAAACCACATGCTTAGAAGACTCATATATTGGAACAATTATGTAAAGATTCTCCAGTTTTTAAACGATAAATATTTTAGCCATAAAATTGAATAGTGAGCATGGAGCTGCTCTTTCCTCTTCCCTATATGGACTTTGTGTATGCATAAAGTTAGCTAGGCAAAAGAATATTTATCATAGTATTAAAGCTGTCACTGCTGCAATTTCGTTCTGTTGATGGGGTAACATTATGTGTGCATATGTGCTACATACATGCACACCTATCAAATCTTTTCTCCACTCCATGTGTGTCCTCTGTCTTCTTTTGTAGCCATAGCTGTTTCCTTCACCTCTGATTTTCTTCCTTTCTCTACTTAAGAACATACTATTTCTGAGACTTGATTTGGCTGTGCCATCTATGATGTTACTCTGAAAACATTTTTTTTTAATCTTCAAAAAAAATTTTTTAAAGCTACGATTACCAAAGAAAGCTATTGTAGAAGACTCATTAGGTAACTTTCTAATGTAATGTGTTCCTAACCCTGAACAATTTTGCTAAACTTATACAGTGATATACTTTTTCCCATTTCTAGATGCTTATGTGCAGAATAAAAATAAATTGTACCTTTATTTCCCGGTCTGCTTCCAACTTTTCTTTCCTGAGAGAGGATAATTTCCCGTCATCATAGTTCCAATATTTCAATTTATTATGCTTACAGGAATTGTACTCTCAGTTCTATACTCATTCCTCAGTCTAACCCCTAAGAGACAAGGTACAGAATTTCCGAAGATATTCTGCATTTGGAGTATTTCCATTTGCCTTTATTGACCAAGTGGAATTTAAAAATGAACAATAACCAGAAATACGTTAATAAGAGACTAGTAAAAACATTTCATAAGAACACATTAAATCCAATTAAAACCCTCTACAAAAGCTGGTGTATTTGATTTTTAATATATTTCATTTAGAAAGTGCCTATCAGGCAAAATGCAGAAACACCATTAAAGTATTTAGAATACATCCCTTTTTGTCAGTTTTCTTTTTGTTATTTCTCTTGCCTGATGACTCCACTTATATCATTCAAAAGAAGTCAATCCGGATGATAGGAGCTCTTTGTTACATTTAATAGCTTACAAGGACAATTTACTCCTACCTGAACCAGACTGCCCTTTATCTATAAAGACAGGCTGTGCTGTAGGTTGAAGTCTAGGATGGGTGGTACGTTGGACATGGATCATACCTCTTAATTGGGTCACAAAGTACTGTTGTATGTTTGAGAGATATGAATTTTAGATTGTTTCCATAAGTAATGCTGGAAATTGTGGAAAGTGTTTTATAAATTCAGAATTTGAGGATCTGATGAATAGAAAATTGTTGAGGATTAGTTCCCCCACTTGAGGGAAAGATTTTCACCACTATTTCTTATCAGCAATTTATTTATATGAAATAAATTTGTTCTGAGCATGTGGTGAATTGTCTGTGGAAAAAAGAAGTCCATTCTGGGGCTATAAATGTTAGAAATGAAAGTTGTTCCTCAATCTCGGAAGTACCTCCACTGGTTAAGAGACTATGGCTCCTTATTACTTGGAAATGCTCTAAACTTTAGGTATTCTTTGCTGAAACTAGAGCTGATTCTACATCCCTAATTATTTGTTTAGAAAAAGAAGAATTATTTTAACCACAGTTTTCATGAAATAATGGTAAATTAAATATAAATGAAAATCCTTAAATATATAATCTGTAAAAAGCAGCTACCATTAAGTATTTGTCAACTTGGTTCAGAAAATGGAAATAAAACAACCAAAGTCAAAGAAATATGAATCAAATGACCTAGTTGACAGTAAAAGGAAATGTTTATGTTTACATTTTGACTTTAGTCTCTTAGCTGTGCTCCCAGAAAGGTTGATGGTTGAAGGATTATTTTAGAAAGCAAAAGATTGAGGTAGTGTAAGTATTTCTTTAATTTCAGAAACTGACCTTGAACACTTTTTTGGTTGAGTAATGAAAAAGCATAGATTGTTATTCAAATGTCAGCTCACTTAAACGGAAGTGTGTCCATTACTTAAAAGTTAGACTAGCTGTCCTATTTAAAAATTCTAATGGAATTTATACTAACTATAGTAGATTGCTGAATTTAGAGGATGCACAAAATTAGGAAAATATATTAAATAGATCAGTTAAATCCTATATTACAAAATTTACAAATTAATAAGGTAATAACTTAAATATAATGTGAACATACTGTATGATATACCAAATAATGATAAAAAAGTTAAGATTAAATAGTAGCCTTTGAATGAATATATTGTATATATTCATTCAAAAATGTCAGTAAAAATTCAAATAAAGTGATGAGCATAAATACAGATTATTAAATGTATAATAATTTATACTGACATATATTCCCAAAAGTCACTGAATTCAGGTGTTAAAGTGCTACTTTGTTTGGTTTTTATTTTTACAAAAGCCACCATGCTAATGCCTCTTTGTCATCTGCTTCAGATGGACGACTAATTACTATTATGATGTTTTGGGTTTAAGGGCTGATCTAATTCTACAAATAGAATTCCTGCAGACAACTGAAAATGTCTGTTATTAGAACTGGAAAACATTCAAATGAGTGGCCTTAGAGGTGAAAGTCTATCTTACCATTTTCCTCTTTAGTTACTTGGAGTTTTTTTAAACATCTTAGCATGTTAGTTGACATAGAATTTTAATGCCAGACAAGACTATACAATATGTTATTTAAGTTCCAATTCTTAAGTTACGATTCACTAGGTTTTTTTGAAAAAAAAATTCAAAATCTTTAATAGACTGGATTTGTCTGCAACTTTACTTAGTATTATGGGAGCTCATCCTTAAGCTTGTGATTTTTATTAGGGTATTTTATAACTTGAAGATAATATGAAGCAGTGAAGTTCAGTAACAAAGGACTTAACTACAATAAAATTGTATATACACGATTTAATTCTCCCCTTTTAGGCAAATAAAGGGTAAGTTGGAGACTTAAAAGCCAAGCATGTAGATGCAGGCTCCATTAATTCACGACCAGATCTACCCTGCTCTTCATTGTATCCTCAGCATCTAAAATGGTGCATGGCCTGGCATATACTGTACAGGTTGTTGAGTGTATAAAGGGTAGCTTTGGTATTCTCTGAATTTATCCTTTATAAAATTATAGAGTCTGTGGGCTTCAGAAAATGCAGAGGAGACATTTATATTCTCTTCTGAGAAAAACAAAAATGGGACCTTAACAAAGTTATATAGAGTGAAGAATCCCT
This sequence comes from Theropithecus gelada, assembly GCF_003255815.1. Lineage (NCBI taxonomy): Eukaryota > Metazoa > Chordata > Mammalia > Primates > Cercopithecidae > Theropithecus > Theropithecus gelada. The sequence continues at coordinate 67,600,055 of NC_037689.1, read as the reverse complement.
TTCTGGGAATTCACTTTCACTGGGTCCTATTATTTTTTCTTCTCCCAGTTGCATTTTACCCCATACTTTCTATAAATTATGTTTATCAAGATTGAAATGAACATATCTGATTTTCATTTGGGAAAAGAAAAGTACTTGGAGCATTGAAATAAACAGTGATTCCAAATGTAAACTACAGGTGTTTGGGAGGATGACGAAGTTGTCATTGTTAATACTACACTTCAAAGAAAACATATTGTTATTAATAAAATGACTTTTCTAAAGTGCTTTTCTTTCTTTCTTTCTTTCTTTCTTTCTTTCTTTCTTTCTTTCTTTCTCTTTCTTTCTTTCTTTCTTTCTTTCTTTCTTTCTTTCTTTCTTTCTTTCTTTCTTTCTTTCTTTCTTTCTTTCTTTCTTTCTTTCTTCTTTCTTTCTTTCTTTTCTTTCTTTCTCTTTCTTTCTTTCGACAGTCTCAGTCTGTCACCCAGGCTGGAGTGCAGTGGAGAGATCTCGACTCACTGCAACCTGCGCCTCCCAGGTTCAAGTCATTCTGTTGCCTTAGCCTCCTGAGTAGCTGGGATTACAGGTGCGTGCACCAGGACATCCGGCTAGTTTTTGCATTTTTAGTAGAGATGAGGTTTCGCCATGTTGGCCAGCTGGTCTCGAAGTCCTGGCCTCAAGCAATCTGCCCGCCTCAGTCTCCCAAATTGCTAGGATTACAGGCATAAGCCACTGCGACTGGCCTAAAGTGCATTATATTGATTCCATTTCTTTTCTGAAACATAGAACTTTTAGAATTTTATAGAGATAAATCATACAAAGTGAAATAACTTTTGGAGTGGAAAATGTGAATTTTCTGTTTCAGTACTGGAACAAAATGTGGAATATTTTCATACAGACTTTTATGGAATCCATCTGATTTCAGTGAACTCCAGTGACAAATTCTGTACAATTGATGTAATATTGTGTGGCATGGTTTGAACAAGTTTAGACAAATTTATCTGGCATTCTTAAACTTCTTTTTATAGTTTCTATTATTTTGTACTTTATAATATACTTTATAGCTTGTATTACAGTCTTGTATTGTGAAGCTTTAAACCTGCAATATTTAACATGATAGGCACTACCTGTATGTAGCTATTGAGATTTTGAAATATGATGAGACCAAATTGAGATGTGCTGTGAGTGTAAAATACACACTAAGTTTCAAAGATAATATGGAAAATGTTAAATAACTCATTAATAATTTTTAATGTTGATTATATGTTGAAATTATAATATTTTGGATATATGGGGTTAAACTATTAAAATTAACTTAACTGATTAATTGTACTTTTAAAAATGTTAGCTACTAGAAAATTTAAAATTACATATGTTACTGACATGGTATTTCTTTCTACTTGACAATGTGTTTCCAAATTGTCTTGACTGAACTATATCTAAATCTGGCAATTCTCCTGTGGGTACAAGGTAGGCACTGGCTTTATAGAAGAAACTGACCATGAAGGTCTTAGCCATAAGGCCTTTTCCTACAGCCAGTTGAAAATGCCCATTATTGTACCGGTCATTTCTGGTTGAGTGATTATCTTTTCTTAATTCACCTTCTCTAACAATGAAGCATGGAAGGATAATTAAGAACCCCAAAAAGCATTCTTCTCTCCCTGCTACGCAAAAGATGCAGTGTGCTCACGTAACTCAAAGCTATCCCCCTGTTTCAACCAATAGTAATAAGAGGCAGACAGAGTCATTTTGCAAGAAGCTGAAGTATTATAAAATTGGTGAGAAGATGACATGTTTTTTTGTTACCTAAAAACCTTAGTTTATGGTCCTATTCAAAGTTGTAACCACTGTGCATGTCCCCTTCTGTCTAAGCATTCATTCTGTTGTGAGTGACTAAATGCTATACTTTGCTGACTTGAAGTTTTATGTTGTATTTATTGATTTTATTAAGTAAATTTCATCTCTTTAGGCTTGAGTGTGAATAATCTAGGTATGGCAATCATGTGTAGTGATTTTTGATGGGTTTATAGTTTTTCCAAAGAGAGACCAGGAGCTGCAGAAAGCAAACTTGCATCTCACTATTGATGGTTTATATGACTTAAAAGTGCATAGCAAGCCTCACATAAATTTTGTGAGCCTGGGAAAATTGGGATTATTATTATTTAGTCAAATTGGTTTCATTGAATTATTTAAGGGTGAAGTAATAGGTGGTGTAATGCTTGAGATAATTTTTTAAAGAGGGAAGAAAGCAAAATGAAACAAATGGTATCTTATTTAGAAGGCTGTGTCCAAATGGATTTAATTACCACAAAATTTGTCATAATACGTAGTCAGCAATTATAGAGAAGAATAATGTGAGCTTTTGAGGACTTATATCTGACGGAGAGCATGAAAGATCAGACATAGGATGTGAATGTGATGATTGGCATAAGAAGTGTAGTGCTAGAAACAGAATTATTTAAATGCATGTGTCTGAATGGCATACATAGAATGACTCGGCTCCTCCATATCGTATGTTACATCACCATAGCACTGTAACAATAATAATAAAGCAATATAATAACAGTGTAATTAGAATAATTACAGTGGCCATTTGTACAGTCTCTTAAAATTTAAGGTTCTGAATAGATTACTTGCTTAATACTAGTTGTCTAATTTGTACCACAAGTAGACAGTGGCTATTTTGAATTTTTACTAGTCATCCATTTGATTTTATATTATTCTTTAAACAAATCATAATGTCAAATTTGTAAAGGTAGCACTAATTATTCTACCTATGGTATATATTCTAGGATAACACTGGGGCAAGATAATTAGAATTAATGAAGAGCTTTCCATATTTAGTTTGAGTTTTTATAGTCTCAGTAAAAAAAAAATGTATTTGTTGTTTCTGGATTGACAACTTTATAGTAAAGAGGAAGTTTTAAGGTAGGTCCAGAGAAAACTCATTTTAATAACAAAGAAATCTATCTGCTGGTTTTATTTGGATCGACAAGCATGCTCAGCATACACTGCTGACTGCCACTGAAACATGCTTCAACAGAGAAATCTACAAAGTCCCCAAAGTCAGCTTAAATGTTGAATAACTTAGATCGGAATCTTGGAATGGTTTGAGCAACAGAAAATAAGCTGATTTTTTTGTTTTGTCTTTGATTTGTTTGTAGGTACAAAACAGAATCCAGTGAGTACTTACATTTTCCCATGACATTGTGAATTGCTACTGTTTTAAACAAATTGTAGAGTAGAATTTCAAATAAACATCACCAAATGAGCTCAGGGTTCTGTTTACCCTGGGACTGAGTGACAGTAATCCTGACATAAGAGAGTTACTGCCATTAGTAAATGCTGTTATGTAGTTCTCTCCATAGTCTGTAATGCACACTGATAATAATAAGAAGGACCAGTGCCGGGCGCGGTGGCTCAAGCCTGTAATCCCAGCACTTTGGGAGGCCGAGACGGGCGGATCACGAGGTCAGGAGATCGAGACCATCCTGGCTAACAGGGTGAAACCCCGTCTCTACTAAAATGCAAAAAAACTAGCTCGGCGAGGTGGCGGGCGCCTGTAGTCCCAGCTACTCGGCAGGCTGAGGCAGGAGAATGGCGTGAACCCGGGAGGCGGAGCTTGCAGTGAGCTGAGATCAGGCCACTACACTCCAGCCTGGGTGACAGAGCAAGACTCCGTCTCAAAAAAAAAAAAAAAAAAAAAAAAAAGAAGGACCAGAAATGTGAAGAAATTCCATTCATCTTGAAGCTTGGAAGAACACTGAGGTGTTTCAAATGTCTTAGGCAGATATCTTGATTAACAGAAATTTTGGTTGTTGGGCCAGACTTACATGCGACACTATGCATTGGAGACTCAAAATGATGCGTCTCCTTTATAGACAAGAATTTGGTATAAGGCAGGTTTGTCTTGACTCCACCCTGTGGATTTATCACTGTATCTATCTAAAGAACTGCATGTATGAAATTCCATGGATCTGGAGTTTTAGGTTTAGGTTTACAGAATTTTACACTTGCATAGGCAGATGACTTGTATATTAGTTCAAAGCTGTGCTTGTGGATGTGAATCACATTGTGAAAATGAAACTGTTAAGACTACAGGACAAAATTTGGCCATTGGAGAATTGGAGACAATCAGTAAAATCATATGCAGAAGAAGCATTGCATGGTGATTAAATACATGGACTATGGACCCAGACTGTTCAGCATCTAACCCTAGATTTATCACTTGCTAGCCATGTCGTCTTGGATAATTTGATTAAACTGTGTTTCAGTTCTCTAATCTGTAAAATGGGGATGCTGATAACAATAGTATCTGCCTCTAGTGCTATTTTAAGAAATAAAGAGTTTATTTTTTTAAAGTTTTTGGAACAATCTCTGACATGTTGAATGAGCATGTGTAAAATGCTACAAATATGATACAAAAGGTGTCTGTTAAGTATAAAAATAAAACTGGGAGAAGAAATAACGTCAGTCGTCATCAATGAAATTACAGGCTATTATTTCCTGTAGTAAGATCTAGAGCAACCTTGCCTGATTAGTTCCACATGGTTAAATATGTAAAGCTAACACATATTATTGTGGCTTCTTTGATAAATTTAATGGGTGCTTCAGATTTATCCAGGGTAAGTCTTAGAATATGTCCAAACAAAATAATGTCCAGTTGCAAGAAAAAGAAAGGTAATCCTCAGTAATTTAGGGGATGTTTGTAACATTTCTTTTCTTCCTTCTTTTCTTCATTCTTCTGTATACAAGGCAGTATGCTAGGTAGCTAGAACTATAATTAGAGCATGGTTAGGAAAAGAAAAGGAGATGGAGCTTTGTTTTTTAAATTATTGGTAGCTTTTACAGATCGTTTGACAGGAGGAACCATCCAGACTGTAATTGTGATAAGAAATACGTGGTCAAATTTCACATTTTATGTCTTTATTTTGGAATTATGTAGCTAGGTAGTTACACTGTTATGTAAAATTAGGCTAGGAAGTTAAAATTCTACTTAATTTCTTCATGTTGGCAGATTATCAGGTGTTTATTATAGTAAGAAAGAAGGCCCAAGCTTTGAAGAAAAATTAGCAGGAGTTTATTGTATTTAACAGAGAAGGCCCAAGCAATGCCAAACATTATCAGGCAGGTCCCTGGGCCAAATCTTTGTGAGAACTGTTGTGTGAATGGTATGCAGTGTTCACAGAAGGTAATCTACAGCATCAAGTAATATGACAGACATGAAGGCATTAATTATTTGTGACTGTACTAGGCAGTTTGATATTCCTTAATGTCTTTGATGTTTTGATCAATATCTTAACTGTATGAGAGAAAAAAAACCATACTTTTTAACAAGGAGGATTTCATTCATTAGATGTTAATGCTTTAAAAAATATATGAAAGAGACTGATTTTTATTTTATGCTGACTTTTTTTTAAATTTTTTTGTTGGTACATTGTTATATATATTTATGGGGTACATGAGATATTTTGATATGGGCATGTAGTGCATGGAGAATGGAGTATCCATGCTCTCAATCCTTTGTGTTACAAACAATCTAATTATACTTATCCCTACATTTAAAAGTTTAGCTTTTTAAAATGTAAGCTAATTTCTTCACTTATGACATGTTGATTGGTTGCTATATATTTTCTCAGTCTATCTCAGAATAAAATATTTCACTTCTCTTGATGGTTCATTTCTCTTTTCATGGTATATTCACTTATTTTTGTGATATAAGTAAAATTATAGAAACATTTCATTATTTAAACTCATTTTGTAATGTGACAAGAGTAAGGTGCAGTTGTAAAACTCCTAAACTACCTTCATTATGTATTACCAAGTCCCATTTTGTCTCTTTTTGTGTACATCCATAGAAGACTCTTTTTTCCACCACTTTTTTTGTTTTTCTTGAATTCTGTTCAAACAGACTGTATTAGTCCATTCTTGCATTGCTATAAAGAAATACCAGAGATTGGGTAATTTTTAGAGAAAATAAGTTTAATTGGCTCACAGTTGTGCAGGCCGTACAGGAATCATGGTGCTGACATCTGCTCAGCTTTTGGGGAGGCCTCAGGAAGCTTATAATCATGGCGGAAGGTAAAGAGAGAGCAGGCGCATCACATAGCAAAAGCAGGAGAAAGTGAGAGAGATTGGGGTTGGAAGGGGGAAGTGCCACTTACTTTTAGATGACCAGATCTTGTAAGAACTCACTCATCACTGCACCAAGCCATGAGGGATCAACTCCCATGACCCTAACACTGCCCACTAGGCCCCATCTCCAGCATTGGGGATTACAATTCAACATGAGATTTGGGTGATATTCTAAAAATGTCACAGAATTTGATGAGAAAATTTTATTTTTCAATGAGGGCTAGACAAAAGGAGTGCCAGTGGGTAAATGAGTTGGGACTCATTATCTGATGATTTTTATTTATCTTGGAAAAACACCTAACTTCTTGATCCTAGCTTCTGTTGTGGCAATTACTTTCCATATTTATCAAGAACTTTTAGCATCGAGGTTTTCAAGTTAGGTTAAATATAAAATTCTTTCAGTAATGATCAGCAGCTTATACTGAAAACCTGGGCATTTCCAAATTTATATTCATTTGAATTTAATAGTTCTGTTTGTTCATTAGCAGAAACTTAAATCACATAATAAGATATTAAAACTTAAATTTGAGTCAAAGCAAATGTGACTTAAAAATATTATTATCCATTCAGTATTATTGGGTTTTCAAAATCATATGAAATTTGATTTCAAAAAAATTTCCCAACTGCTTATTTTTTTGCTTTGGAATCTCCACATCGAGACTATTTTGGAAACATTTTTAAGTGAAGATGGAGTTGCAAATTTAGGTTAAATGTTGAATTTCTATTCTTTCCAAAGCCTACCATCTTGTAGCATTGCACATAAATGAGCCTGCATTTAGTAGAGTGTTAATGCGTATATTCTACTCATAGAAAGCTGGATACAAATGTCAGGGGGAGAATGTGCATTCATTTGTAAGGCAGTCCGTCTCCCCTTTTTACAAATAAATGGCAGTTAGCATGTACAAAATAGCATTAAGTAGGTTATGCCTATGATTTAGCAAGGGATTAGTGATCCAAATAAGTGAAATCTGTTTCCCCTAAACTTGTGGCATTTGTGAATATCTTTATTTCATAATAATTTGTAGAAGAACTGACTGATTTCTAACTGAATTTGATGTACTAGTAAATATATCCCATGATATTTTAGTACAAATAGCTTCTGCAATTTCTCTGAGGGAGATCTATAATTCATTAATTAACACTTTATTAGTTTATAATGTATTATGAAATATGAGCAGTTCATTTAATTATAGACCTCCCCAGGACTATACCGTAACTCTGGAAATCTCTATTAAAAATTTGAAGTTATAAGGAAACTTTGATCAACTAACATTTTAATTCAAGGGCATAACTGAGACTCTTCAATAGTGTTCCACATTTGTTTTCATCTTGTTCAAGATTAAACTCCTGTGGCAAAAGTGGAACTGAAACCAGGCACATTTTTTTCTACCTAAGGTGGTGATATATATCAAACACAGGTATGAATAGAACTAACATAGTTTTCTTCTTTAGCCTGTTGAGGTGATGGACTGTGCTAATTGGTTTTCACAAGTTGAATGAGATTTGTATAACTGGAATAAATTCCACTTGGTTATGTTGTGTAATTATTTTATACATTGTTTCATTTACTTTGACGATATTTTGTTGACAGATTTGGACTGTGGTTTTTTTCTTGCGATGTCTTTAGTTTTGGTATCCGGTTAATGCTAGTCTCATAGTGTGAGTTAGGAAATATTTTCTTTGATTCTACCTTTAAGAAAATATTATAGAGAATTGGTACAATTTCTTTCTTAAATGTTTGGTAGAATTAACCAGTGTACAAATCTGGGCGTCATGCTTTTTATTTTGGAAGGCTATTGTTTATTGATTAATTTTAAAAAATAGATATAGGCCTTTTCAAAGTGTCTACTTCTATGAAATTTGGTAGATGTGTCTTTCAAGGAACTGGTCCATTTCATTTAAATTATCAAGTTGTGAGCATAGTGTTGTTCATAATATTCATATATATTCATGTATTATCCTTATATTGTGCATGCGATCTGTAGTGCTGTCCCCTCTATTATTTCTGACATTAGTGATTGGTGTCTTCTCTCTTTTATTCTTAGTTATCCTGGCTAGAGGCTTATTGATTTTATTACTCTATTCTAGAACCAGCTTTTCCATCCCTTGTTTTTCTCTATTGACTTGTTTTCAACTTCCTTGATTTCCACACTAATTTTTTTTATTGATACAACATATTTTACATATTTATGGGGTACATATTGTTACATGCATAGAAGTTGTAATGATCAAGTTGGGCTATTTAGGGTATCCACTACATTGATATTTATTATTTCTATGTGTCAGGTACATTTCAGGATCTCTCTTCCAGCTACTTAGAAATACGCAATACATTGTTGCTAACTACGGTCAACCTACTTTTTATGAAAACTTTTACATTCTATCTAACTGTGTGCTTGTTCCCATTGACCAATCTCTATCAATTCCTCCTGCCCACCTACTCAACCTTCCTAGCCTCAGGTATTTTTTACCATTCTATTCTCTACTTTCATGAGATCTACTTTTGAACTTCCCACACTATGAGGAAAAATATGAGTTATATAATTTTTTGTGTCTGGCTTATTTTACTTAACATAATGACCTCCGATTCTTTCTCTGTTGCTACTAATGGCATGATTTCATTTTTAATGGCCAATAATATTCCATTGTGTATATATGCCATACTTTCTTTATCCATGCATTTATTGATAGACAGTTAGGTCAATTCCATATCTTTACTATTTTGAGTAGTGCTGCAATTAACCTGTGAGTGCAGATATTGCTTTGCTGCACCAGTTTCTTTTCTTTTGGATAAATAACCAGTTGTGGGATTACTGGTATTTTTATTTTTATTTTTTGAAGCTTTGATATATTCAATTTTATTTTTACTTTATTTGTGTTTTTTTTTTTTTTCTTTTTACTTTTATTTTAGGTTCAAGGGTAAATGTGCAGATTTGTTATATATGTAAACTCGTGTCCTGGGGGTTTATTGTACAGATTATTTCATCACCCAGGTACAAAGCCTAGTACCCAATAGTTTTTTTTTTTTTTTTTTGAGACTCTCCCTCCTCCTACCCTGTACCCTCCAAAAGGCTCCGGGGTGTGTTGTTCTCCTCTTTGTGTCCACAAGTTCTTATCACTTAGCTCCCACTTACAAGTGAGAACATGTGGTATTTGGTTTTCTGTTCCTGCATTAGTTTGCTTAGGATAATGGCCTCCAGCTCCATCCATGTTTCTCTGCAAAGGACATTATCTCGTGTTTTTGTTTTTGTTTTTGTTTTTGAGAGAGAGTTTCACTCTTGTTGCCCAGGCTGGAGTGCAATGGCGTGATCTTGCCTCACTGCAAGCTCCGCCTCCGGGGTTCAACTGATTCTCCTGCCTCAGCCTCCCAAGGAGCTGGGATTACAGGCCCCCGCCATCACGCCCGGCTAATTTTTTTTTTTTTTTTTGTATTTTTAGTAGAGATGGGGTTTTAGTAGAGATGGGATTTTGCCGTGTTGGCCGACCTCAGGTGATCCGCCCACCTCGGCCTCCCAAAGTGCTGGATCCGCTCACCTGGGCCTCCCAAAGTGCTGGAATTACAGATGTGAGATACCTCACTTGGCCCGATCTCATTGTTTTTTTATGGTTTAATAGTATTGTACGGTGTATAGGTGCCACATTTTCTTTAACCTGTCTATCAGTGATGGGCATTTAGGTTGATTCCATGTATTTGCTATTGTGAATAGTGTTGCAATGAACGTAGACATGCATGTGTCTTTATGATACAACTATTTATCTTCCTTTGGGTATATACCCAGTAACGGAATTACTGGATCAAATTGTATTTCTGTCGCTAGGGTTTTGAGGAATTCCCACACTGTCTTCCACAATGATTGAACCAATCTACACTCCCACCAATAGGGTATAAGCCTTCTCTTTTCTCTGCAACCTTGCCAGCACCTGTTATTTTTTGACTTTTTAGTAATAGCCATTCTGACTGTGTGAGACAGTGTCTCATTGTGGTTTTGATTTGCATTTTTTTTTTATTTTTAGTTTGTTTTAGAAGTTTCCATAATGTTTTCCATGGTGGCTGTATAAATTTACATTCCCACCAACAGTGAATAAGAATATACTTCTCTTCACATCCTTGCCAGCATCTGTTATTTTTTGACTTTTTAATAATGGCTATTATAACCAGGGTAAGATGATATCTCATTGTGGTTTTGAATTGGACTTCCCTGATGATTAATGATGTTGGACATTTTTTCATATACCCATTGGCCATTTGTATATCTTCTTTTGAGAAATGTCTATTCATGTTCTTTGCCCACTTTTTAATGAAATCTTTATTATTCCTTTTTACTATTGAGTTGTTTGAGTTCCTTGTGTATTCTGGATTTCAGTCCCTTGTTGAATGAATAGTTTGCAAATATTTTCTCCCATTCAATAGGGTATTTCTCCATTGTGTTGGTTGTTTCCTTGGCTGTGAATAAGTTTTTTAATTCAAGAACATCCCATTTGTCTATTTTTGTTTTTATTGTCTGTGCTTTTGAGGTTTTAACCATAAAATATTTGCCTACATCAGGATTCTGAAGTGTTTTCTCCATGTTTTCTAGTAGCTTTATAGCTTTTGGTCTCACATTTGATTCTTTAATCTAGCTTGAGTTGATTTTGGTATACCATGTGAGATAAGGGCTCGGTTTCGTTCTTCTGTATGTGGATATCCAATATTCCACTCTAATTTTTCTTTTCTTCTGCTCACTTTGGATTTAATTTGCTTTTCCTTTTTTTAGTTTCCTAAGGTAGAAGATTAGACTATTAATTTTATATTTTTCTTCATTTCTAATTTATGCCTTCAATGCTGTAAATTTCCTTCTAAGCACAGTTTTTTCTGCATCCCATACATTTTGAATAGTTGTATTTTTATTTTTATTTAGTACAAAATATTTTTAAATTTCCATGGAAACTTCTTCTTTGACCCTTGTGCTATTTAGAAGTATGTTTAATCTCCAAGTATTTTGGGGATTTCTAGCAATCTTTCTGTTACTGATTTCTGTTTAATTCCATTGTGGTCTGAGAACAGACCTTGTATAATTTCCATTCTTTTAAAATTGTTCAAGTGTTTTTTTATGGTCCAAAATGTGGTCTATCTTAGGGAATGTTCCCAGTGAACTTGAGAAGAATGTGTAATTTGCTGTTGCTGGATTAAGTAATCTACAGAAGTAGATTATATCCAGTTGATTGATGGTTTCATTGAATTCAACTGTGTCCTTACTGACTTTCTGCCTCCTAGATCTGTCCATATCTGATAGATGGGTATTAAAGTCTCCTGCTCTAATAGTTGATTCACCTATTTATTCTTGAACTTCTGTCAGTTTTGCCTCACATTTTGATGCTCTGTGGCATATATTTTAAGGCTGTCTGTGTCTTTTTGGAAAATTGACTCCTCTCTTATTTTGTAATGGCCCTCTTTATTTCTGATAAATTTCCTTACACTAAAGTCTCCCTGAAATGAAATTAATATGGCAACTCAAGCTTTCTTTTGATTTGTGCTAGCATGGTGTAACTTATCCATCCCTTTACTTTTAATTTGTATGCATATTTATATTTAAAATGGAATTTGTTGGCAAGGTATAGTTGGACCTTGTATTTTGATCCATTCTGACAATTTCTCTCCTTTAATTGATGTATCTAGACCACTGAAATTTGATACACATCTACCATATTTGTTACTATTTTTAATTCATTGCCCTTGTTCTTTGTTCTTATTTTTGCCTTCCCTCCTTTTTCTGCTTTGTGTGCATTTGTGTGTGTTTGTTTTATTTTGGTGCAGCTATTCTTTTTTAGAGTTTTCTGTAAAAATCAATGCAGGATATTTAACTTATATATTGCCTCATGATTTATCATTTCTTTCTGGCAAGAACATTAAAAATCTTCTCTCCCAGCTATTTTGAAATTTGTAATACAATATTGCTAATTGTAGTCTCCTTATGTAATTACTCCCCTGCACAATAGAACTCTGTGTAATAGAACCCTGTGTAATTACTCCCCTGCGCAATAGAACACCAGAGATTATCCCTCTTATGTAACTGTAATGTTGTAATGTTGTACCTGTTGATCAACCTCTCCCTCACATCATTTCCTAGATGATGGGAACCACTATTCTACTCTCTGCTTCTATGAGACCAACTTCTTTACTTTTTATTTTATATGAGTAAATAGTAGTTGTATATATTTATAGGGTGCATGAGATATTCTGATACAGGCATATAGTGTATAGTAATCACATCAGGGTAAAATGGGGAATCCTTCCCCTCAATAATTTATCATTTATTTGTGTTACAAGCATTCTGATTATACTATTTTAGTTATTTAAAAATGTACGGTAGATTACTGTTGACTCTAATTACATTGTGGTGCTATCAAATATTAGATCTTATTCATTCTATCTAACTATATTGTTATATTCATTAAACATCTCCACTTTTCTCCCTCCTCCCCAGTGCCCTTCCCAGCTTCTGGTAACCATCATTCCCCTCTCTATCTACATTGGTTCAACGGTTTTGATTTTTAGGTGCCACAAATGAGTGAGAACAGGTGAAGATTGTCTTTCTATGTCTGGTTTAACTTAACATAATGCCCTCCACGTTCATCCATGTTGTTGCAAATGACAAGACTTTGTTCTTTTTTTATGACTGAAAAGTATTCCATATTGTGTGTGTGTGTGTGTGTGTGTGTGTTGGTGTATGTGTGTGTGTGTGTGTACACCATATTTTCTTTATCCATTAATCTGTTCATGAACACAAGTTGATCCCATATCTTGGCTATTGTGAATTTTGCTGTAATAAACATGGGAATGCAGACACCTCTTTGATATACTGATTTTATTTCCTTTGGATATACACCTAGTAGTGAGATTGCTGGATCATATGATAATTTCATTTTTAATTATTTGAGGAAACTCCATATTATTTTTCATAATGACTGTATTAATTTTCATTTCCACCAACAGTGCATGAGTTCCTCTTTTTTCACATCTACACCAGCATTTGCTACTCCTCGTTTAAAAATTATATATATATGTTATACATTATGTATATATGTATTATACATTATATATATATATATATTTATTTATTAGTGACAGGGTCTTGCTATGTTGTTCAGGCTAGAGTTCAGTGGTGTGATCAAACTCCGGGGCTCAAGTGATTATCCTGCCTCAGCCTCTTGAGTAACTGGTATTACAGGCATATGCCACCATGCCAGTTATGTTTTTTAAATTTTTTTGTGGAGATGGGAATTTGCTATGTCACACAGGCTGGTCTCAAACTTTTGGCCTTAAGGGATCCTTCTGCTTCAGCTTCCCAAAGTCCTGGGATTACAGGCATGAGTCACTGCATCCAGCCTTATTTTTTGTCTTTTTGATAATGGCCACTCTAATTTGGGTGAGGTGATAGCTCATTGTGGCTTTGATTTCCATTTCCATTATGGTGAATGATGCAGAACTTTTTTTTTTTTTTTCCCCTGCCTGTTGGCCATTCTTGTGTCTTCTTTTGAGAAATGTCTTTTCAGGTCTTTTGCGCATTTTTAAGTCATATTTGTGTGTGTGTGTGTATGTTTTTTTTTTTTTTTTGCTATTGTCTTTTTTGAGTTTCTTATACAATCTGGGTATTAACCTCTTGTCAGATGCATAGTTTGCAAATATTTTATCTCTCATTTTGTAGGTTGTCTTTTTATTGTGGTTGTTTCTTTTGCTGTGCAGAAACTTTTAAGTTTGTTGAAATCCCATATGTTTCTTTTTGCTTTTGTAGCTTATTCTTTTGGGGTTTTATCCAAAAAAATTTGCCCAGATCGATGTCACGAAGCATCTCCCCTATGTTTTCCTCTGGGAGTTTTTTTCATTTCAGGTTTTATATTTATGTCTTTCATCCATTTTCAGTTGATTATTTTCTATATGCCGAGAGATAAGGGACTTCTAGCTTCATTCCTCTGCAAGTGGATATCCAGCTTTCTCAGCAGTATTTGTGGAAGAGATGGTCATTTCTCCATCGTGTGTCCTTGCCACCTTTGTGAAGAATCAGTAGGTTGTAAACACATGGATTTATGTCTGGGCATGCATGGATTTATTTTTGGGCTCTCTTTTTTGTCCCATTGGTCTATGCGTCTGTTTTTATGCCAGTACCATGCTGTTTTGGTTACTATAACATTGTAATATATTTGGAAGTCAGATAGTGTGATGACTCCAGCTTTTTTCTTTTTGCTCAAGCTTGCTTTGGCTATTTGGGGTCTTTCATAGTTCCATACAATTTTTAGAATTTTTTTCTATTTCCATAAGAAATGTCATTGGTATTTTGACAGAGATTGCATTGAATCTATAATATTCACATTTTTACAATATTAATTAGTTCAATTCATAATCACAGAGTGTTCTTCCATTTATATGTGCCTTCTTCAATATCTTTCATCAATTTTTTATCGTTTTCACTGTAGAAATCTTTGTACCCATTGATTAAATTTTTTCTTAAATATTTTATTTTTTGTACCTATTGATATTTCACTGTGTATAGAAATACTACAGTTTATGTACTTTAATTTTGTATTCTGCAACTTTGCTGAAATCATTTATTAGTTTGAATAGTTTTTCAGTGGAGTCTCTTGGGTTTCCTGCATAAAAGATTATACTTTCTGTAAACATGGACAGTTTAACTTCTACTTATCCAATTTGAATGAATTTATTTTTTTTTTCTGGTCTAGTTTCCCTGCTTAGAGATAGTACTGTATTGAAAAAGAAGTGATGAAAGTGGGGATCCTTGTCTTTTTCCAGGTCTTATAGGGAAAGCCTTCAACTTTTCGCCATTGAGTATGATGTTAACTACAGGTTTGTCACATATGGTCTTTATTATCTTCAGGTGTGTTCCTTGTAATCCTAGTGTGTTTGGAGTTATTCTGAATTTTTTCAAATGTTTTTTCTGCACCAACTGAAATTATCATATGGTCTTTGTCCTACATTGTGTTAATGAGATTTATCATGTTTATCAATTTGCATATATTGAAACATACTTGCATGCCTAGGATGAATCCAACTTAATTGTAGTGACTAATACTTTGAATGTGCTGTTAAATTCACTTTGCTAGTATTTTGTTGGGGATTTTTGCATTTATGCATATTAGGCATATTTGCCTGTAGTTTTGTAGGTACACACCACCATAACTGGCAAATAAATTGTTTTTTTGTAGAGACAGGGTCTTGCTATGTGGCCCAGGCTGATCTCAAACTCCTGGTCTCAAGCACTCCTCCTGCCTTGGCCTCCCAATAGGCTAGGACTACAGGCTTGAGCCATCATGTGTGGCCAGTTCTTCCTTATATGTTTAGTAGAATTCAACAGTTAAGTCGTGAGGTCCTGGGCTTTTCTCTGATTGTAAACATTTTATTACTGATTCAATCTCAAACTTATTATTGGTTTGTTGAAATTTTCTGTTTCTTTATGATTCAACCTTGGTAGGTTGTATGAGTACAGGAATTTATCCAATTTGTTGGTGTATAATTGTTCACAATAGTTCTTTTATACTTCTGTGGTATTAGTTGTAACATCTCCTTTTTCATCTCTGGTTTTGTTTATTTGAGTTTTCTCTCTTTTTCCCTTAGTGTGGATAACGGTTTGTTGATTTTGTTTACCTTTTCATAATACCAGCTCTGCATTTTATTGATCTTTTGTGTTCTTTTATTTTTTATTTCATTTATTCTTCTACGATTTTTTATTCTATTAATTTTGAGTTTAATTCATTCTTGCTTTTATAGTTTTTTGAGGTGCAAAGATACATTGCTTATTTGAGATATTTCTGTTTTTTGAAGCAATGGTTTATTACTATAAACTTTACTCTTAGAATTGCTTTTGATGTACCCCAAAAGATTTGGTATGCTGTGTTTCAAATTTCACTTTTCTCAAGAAATTTTTAAAATTTCATCAAATTTGTTAATTAAACTTTTGGTTTTTAATGAGCCTTTTAACAAATTTTCATGTATTTGTAGAAGTTTCAAAGTTTCTTCTATCACTGATTTCTAGTGTTATATCATTGTGGTAAGAAACAATTTGATATGATTTCAATCCCTTAAATAGGTTAAGACTTGATTTGTGGCTTGGTATATGATCTACCCTAGGGAATGTTCCATACGCAGTTGAGAAGGTTGTGTATTCTGCAGCTGTTTATTGTATAAATTTCACTTAGGTCCATTTGGATTTGAATGCTGATTAAATACAATGTTTCTTTGTTGGTTTTCTGTGTGGATGATCAGTCAGTTTCTGTAAGTGAGACGTTGATGTCCACTACTAGAATTGTATTGCAGTCAATTTCTCCCTTAAGAACTATGAATATTTGTTTTATATATTTATGTGCCCCAATGTTGGGTGTGTATATATTTATGATTATTATGTTCCCTTGCTGAATTAATCCCTTTATCATTATGTAATTACTTTTTTTGTCTCGGTATGGTTTTCATTTTAAAGTCTAAGTTACCTGCTGTAAGTATAACTCCTCCTCTCTTTTGGTTTCTGTTTGCGTGGGATGTCTTTTTTTATTCCTTCACTTTCAGGCTATGTTTGTCCTTACCTATTAAGTCAGTTTCTTATAAGAAACATATAATTGAGTCTTGTTTCGTTATTTATTCAGCCACTCTATATCTTTTAAGTGGATAATTTAATCCATTTATGTTCAAGGACATTATTGAAAGGTAAGGACATATTACTGCTATTTTAAAAATTGTTTTCTAGTTTTGTTAGAGATCATTTCTTCCTTTCTTCATCTCTTATTGTCTTCCTTTGTAGTTAAGTGATTTTCTCTAGTAGTATATTTTGATTTATTGCTTTTTATTTTAGCTTATGTATTACAAGATTTTGCTTCGTTGTTACCACGAGGCTTATAAAAAACATCTTATAGATATACCAGGACATTTTAAGCTGGGAACAATTTTACTTTGATCACATTAATAAAAAATTTCTGTATTTTAACTCTACTACTTCACCCAGCTTGAATCTTTGACATCATAATTTATATCTGTTTATATTGCATATAACTTAACAAATTATTGTAATTATTATTTTTAACAGTTTTGTCTTTTTACTTTCATACTTATGATATGTGCTTCACTCACCATTGTTTCCGTGTTAGAGTATTCTTAACTCGTCTATGTATGTTCTTTTACCAGTGAATTTTATACTTTCAAATGATTTCAGGTTACTCATTAATGTATTTTTCTTTCAGTTTGAAGAACTTCCTTTAGTATCTGCCTTTTTTTTATGCTTATACATAATTTTAAAAAAATTATTATTATATTTTAAGTTCTAGGGTACATGTGCATAATGTGCAGGTTTGTTACATATGTATACTTGTGCCATGTTGCTGTGCTGCACCCATCAACTCTTCCGCACCCATCAACTCGTCATTTACATCAGGTATAACTCCCAATGCAATCCCTCCCTCCTCCCCACTCCCCATGATAGGCCTCGATGTGTGATGTTCCCCTTCCCGAGTCCAAGTGATCTCATTGTTCAGTTCCCACCTATGAGTGAGAACATGCGGTGTTTGGTTTTCTGTTCTTGCGATAGTTTGCTGAGAATGATGGTTTCCAGCTGCATCCATGTCCCTACAAAGGACACAAACTCATCCTTTTTTATGGCTGCATAGTATTCCATGGTGTATATGTGCCACATTTTCTTAATCCAGTCTGTCACTGATGGACATTTGGGTTGATTCCAAGTCTTTGCTATTGTGAATAGTGCCGCAATAAACATACGTGTGCATGTGTCTTTATAGCAGCATGATTTATAATCCTTTGGGTATATCCCCAGTAATGGGATGGCTGGGTCATATGGTACTTCTAGTTCTAGATCCTTGAGGAATCGCCATACTGTTTTCCATAATGGTTGAACTAGTTTACAATCCCACCAACAGTGTAAAAGTGTTCCTATTTCTGCCTTTTATGTTTTTTTTTTTTTTTTTTTTTTTCTTCAACTTTTATTTAAGTTCTGGGGTACATGTGCAGGATGTGTAGATTTGGTACACAGGAAAACGTGTGCTATGGTGTTTTGCTGCACAGATCATTCCATCACTTAGGTATTAAGCCTGATATTCATTAGCTATTCTTTCTGATGCTTTCCATCCCTCACGCCCCTCAACAACAGGCCCCAATTTATGTTGTTCCCACCATATGTCCATGTGTTGTTATTATTCAGCTCCCACTTATAAGTGAGAACATGCAGTGTTTGGTTTTCTCTTCCTGCATTAGTTTGCGGAGGATAATGGCTTCCAACTCCATCCATGTCCCTGCAAAGGACACGATCTCATTTCTTTTTGTGGCTACATAGTATTCCATGGTGTATATGTACCACATTTTCTTTATCCAGTCTATCATTGATGGGGATTTAGGTTGATTCCATGTCTTTGCTATTGTGAATAGTGCTGTAATGAACATACGTGTGCATGTATCTTTATGATAGAAGGATTTATATTCCTTTGGGTATGTACCCAGTCATGGGATTGCTGGGTCAAATGGTATTCCAGGTTCTAGGTCTTTGGGGAATTGCCACACTGTCTTCCACATGGTTGAAATAATTTACACTCCCAATAACAGTATAAAAGGGTTCCTTTCCCTCCACAAGCTCACCGGAACCTGTTATTTTTTGACTTTTTAATAATTGCCATTCTGACTGGCATGAGAGGGTATCTCATTGTGGTTTTGATTTGCATTTCTCTATTGATCAGAGATGTTGAGCTTTTAAAAATATGTTTGTTGGCCATATGTATGTCTTCTTTGATAAGTGTCTTTTCATGTCCTTTGCCAACTTTTTCATGGGGTTGTTTTTTTCTTGTAAATAATTTGTTTAAGTTTTTTGTAGACTCTAGATATTAGACCTTTGTCAAATGGATAGATTGCAAACATTTTCTCTCATTCTGTAGATTGTCTGTTCGCTCTCATGATAGTTTCTTTTGCTATGCAGAAGCTCTTTAGTTTAATTAGATCCAATTTGTAAATTTTTCTTTCATTGCAATTGCTTTTGGTGTTTTTTTAATGAAATATTTACCTGTGCCTATGTTGTGAATAGTATTGCCTAGATTTTCTTCTAGGGATTTAGGTTTTACATTTGAGTCTTTAGTCCATCTTGAATTAATTTTTGTATAAGTTGTAAGGAAGGGGCCTGGTTTCAATTTTCTGCATATGGCTAGCCAGTTTCTACAGCACCATTTATTAAATAGGGAATTCTTTCTCCATTACTTATTTTTGTCAGGTTTGTTGAAGATCAGATGGTTGTAGGTGTGCCGTCTTACTTTTGAGTTCTCTATTCTGTTCCATTGGTCTATGTGTCATTTCTTGTACTAGTGCCAGGCTGTTTTGGTTACTGTAGACTTGTAGCATAGTTTGAAGTCAGGTAGCATGATGCCTCCAGATTAGTTCTTTTTGTTTAGTATTGTCTGGGCTTTTGGGGCTCTTTTTTTGTTCCCATAAGAGTTTTAAAAGTTTTTTTCTAATTCTGTGAAGAATGTCAATGATAGTTTAATGAAAATATATATGAATCTATAAGTAACTTTGGGCATTTTGGTCATTTTCACAATATTGATTCTTCCTATCCATGAACATAGAATGTTTTTCCATTTGTTTGTGTCATCTCTGATTTTTTCAAGCAGTGGTTTGTAGTTCTTTTTAAAGAGGTTATTCACTAGGATCATGTCATCTTCATACAAAGATAATTTAGTTCCTCTCTTCCTATTGGGATGCTCTTTGTTTCTTTCTCTTGTCTGCTCTGTCCAGAACTTCCAATACTATGTTCAATAAAAGTGGTGAGAGAGGACATCCTTGTCTTGTACCGGTTTTAAGGGGAATGCCTCCAGCTTTTGCTTATATATATGCTACAGATGGCTCTTACTATTTTGAAGTATGTTCCTTCATTATCTAGTTTATTTAGAGTTTTTAACATAAAGGGATGTTGAATTTTATCAAAGGTGTTTTCTGCAACTATTGAGATAATTATGTGGTTTTTGTCTTTACCTCTCTTAATGTCACGAATCACATTTATTGATTTGCATATGTGACACTAGCTTTGTGTCCCAGAGATAAAGCTTGCTTGATTATGGTGGATAAGCTTTTTGATGTGCAGCTGCATTTGGTCTGCCAGTATTTTATTAAGAATTTTTGCATCAATATTCATCAAGTATATTGACCTGAGTATTATATTTTGTTGTATTTCTGCCAAGTTTTGGTATCAGGATGGTTCTGGCCGGATAGAATGAGTTAGGGAGGAGTCCTTCCCTTTCAATTTTTTGGAATAGTTTCAGTAGAAATGGTGCCAGCTCTTCTTTATACCTCTGGTAGAGTTCGGCTGTGAATCTGTCTGATTCTGGGCCTTTTCTGGTTGGTAGGCTAGTTATTACTGCCTCAATTTCAGAACTCGCTATTTGTCTATTCAGTGATTCATTTTCTTCCTAGTACATTTTTGGGAGGGTGTATGTGTTCAGAAATTTATTCATTTCTTCTACATTTTCTAGTTTATTGGCATAGAGATGTTTATAATATTCTGTGATGGTTGTTTGCATTTCTGTGGAGTTAGTGGTGATCTCCTTTATCATTTCTGATTGTGTTTGCTTCTTCTATCTTTTTTCTTTATTAGTCTAGCTAGTGGTATATCTGTTTTATTAATTTTTTCAAAAAACCAGCTTCTAGATTCATTGATTTTTTGAAGAGTTTTTTGTGCCTCTATATCCTTCAGTTCAGCTCTGATCTTGGTTATTTCTTGCCTTCTGCTAGCTTTTGGGTTTGTTTGCTCTAGTTCTCTAGTTCTTTTAGTTGTGATGTTAGGTTGTTAACTTGAGATCTTTCTACCTTTTTGATGTGGGCATTCAGTGCTATAAATTTCCCTCTTAACACTTTTTTAGCTGCATCCCAGAGATTCTGGTATGTTGCCTGTTTGTTCTCTTTAGTTTCAAAGAGCTTCTTGATTTCTGCCTTAATTTCATTATTTACCCCAGAGTCATTCAGGAGCAGCTTGTTCGATTTCCATGTAGTTGTGTGGTTTTGAGTGAATTCTTTAATCTTGAGTTCTAATTTGATTGTGCTGTGGTCTGAAAGACTGTTTGCTATGATCTCAGTTTATTTGCATTTGCTCAGGACTGTTTTACTTTAGATTATGTAATCATATTTAGATTAAGTGCCATGAGGCAATTAGAAGAATACTGTATATTTTGCTGTTTTGGGGTGGAGAGTTCTGTCGATATCAGGTCCACTTCATCCAGAGCTGAGTTTAGGCCCTGAATATCTTTGTTAATTTTCTGTCTCATTGGTCTATCTTATATTATCAGTGGGATTTTAACATCTTCCACTATTATTGTGAGGGAGTGTAAGTCTTTTTGTAGGTCTCTAAAGACTTGCTTTAGGAATCTGTGTACTCATATATTGAGTGCATATATATCTAGGGTAAAGTTAGCTCTACTTGTTGAATTGAATCTTTTACCATTAGATAATGTCCCTGTTTGTCTTTTTTTTTTTTTTTTATCTTTGTTGGTTTAAAGTCTGTTTTGTAAGAAACTATGATGGTAACCCCTGTTTTTTCTGTTTTTCACTTGCTTGGTAAATTTTCCTTTATTTCTTTACTTTGAGCCTATGTGTGTCTTTGCAGGTGAGATGGGTATCTTGAAGATAGCATTCCAATGAGTCTTGGTTCTTTATCCACATTGCTGCTCTGTGTTATTTATTTGTTTGGTTTTTTTTTTTTTAAATTGCAATTCTTTTTTTTTTCTTTTTTTTTAAATTTATTTATTATTATTATACTTTAAGTTGTAGGGTACATGTGCATAACGTGCAGATTTGTTACATATGTATACTTCTGCCATGTTGGTGTGCTGCACCCATCAACTCGTCATTTACATCAGGTATAACTCTCAATGCAATCCCTCCCCCCTCCCCCCTCCCCATGATAGGCCCCGGTGTGTGATGTTCCCCTTCCTGAGTCCAAGTGATCTCATTGTTCAGTTCCCACCTATGAGTGAGAACATGCGGTGTTTGGTTTTCAGTTCTTGTGATAGTTTGCTAAGAATGATGGTTTCCAACTGCATCCATGTCCCTACAAAGGACACAAACTCATCCTTTTTTATGGCTGCATAGTATTCCATGGTGTATATGTGCCACATTTTCTTAATCCAATCTGTCACTGATGGACATTTGGGTTGATTCCAAGTCTTTGCTATTGTGAATAGTGCTGCAATAAACATACGTGTGCATGTGTCTTTATAGCAGCATAATTTATAATCCTTTGGGTATATACCCAGTAATGGGATGGCTGGGTCATATGGTACATGACAGTATTTTTAACAGTAGTTAAAATATCAGATTAAACTTAAAATACAGTGAATCTTAAAATTCAGAGACAAATGCAAAAATAGCAAAGTATCTGATAATGTCATAAAATTACACTAAATTTTAATTCACAAATGGGAATTTTTATTAAACTTGGCACTCTTCTATCCTTTCAAAACAAACAAAAATAGAAGTAGGGACAGAGATTTACATGAATGCTCATGTCCAGAAAAACAGACGAGCTACTTTTACTTCTTTTGCAAACCCTTTGTCTTGATACAGTCTGGAATATTTT
Source organism: Theropithecus gelada (assembly GCF_003255815.1). NCBI lineage: Eukaryota > Metazoa > Chordata > Mammalia > Primates > Cercopithecidae > Theropithecus > Theropithecus gelada. The sequence continues at coordinate 67,577,343 of NC_037689.1, read as the reverse complement.
TATGTTTCCAGCAGCTTATCTTTGAAAGGAGCCTGACATGCTCACCTTATCATGTTTAGATACTTGAAGTAGCCAAGACTAGAGCTTTGAACTTTTGACATTCCTAAGTAGTGGAGGTCACATCCAGATACCATAGCCTATGGCAGCTACTTAGGGGCTCTTTGGAGTAAGGGGCACCACATACAATGAAATTGAGTGAACTTTTGACAATCTGGAAAAGATGTATATATAGTGTTGTGGAATATCAAGTTGATGACTCAGGTCTTCTATGCCCTACCTTGAGCCTTAATGGCTTTCAAAAGATGGTTCAGAGTATTTATTACATCAGAAAGGGATCCCTCCTTTTAATCATTGTAGAGGGTTTGCATTAATATATTTGTTTTTTATGCTTTTTCAAAATGGATGACCTGAAGAGTCTCGCAGTTGGAATTCTCTGTATAGTAGATTAAAAATATGGATAACATGTTTGTTTTGCCTGTATGCCATTGATTTTCTATATCATGACTCTTCAATGTAATCATGAAAACTCTGAGAGACTCACTTTATTTTGCTACTTTTTGGCAAGAAGATTGCAGGGGTTCAAGAATATGCTATGTGATTTTTCATAGCTGTACAATCTACATGCAAAGCTAACATTGTGGGTGAGATGAGTAGCAGGCTACATGTATGAATTTTTGGATAATAAAAGTGGGAAGGGTACTGTATTAGTTCATTTTCATGCTGCTGATAAAGACATACCTGAGACTGGGGAAAAACAGGTTTAATTAGACTTACAGTTCAATGTGACTGGGGAGGCCTCAGAATCATGGTGGGAGGTAAAAGGCACTTCTTACATGGTGGCAACAAGAGAAAATGAGATGCACAAGTGGAAACTCCCAATAAAACCATCAGACTTTGTAAGATTTATTCAATTCACTACTATGAGAACAGTATGGGGTAAACAGCCCCCATGATTCAAGTTATCTCCCATTGGTTCCCTCCTATAACATGCAGGAATTGTGGGAGTACAATACAAGATGAGATTTGGGTGGGGACACAGAGTCAAACCCATTGGGTCCCTCCCACAACATGCAGGAATTGTGGGAGTACAATACAAAATGAGATTTTAGTGGGGACACAGAGCCAAACCATATCATTCTGCCCCTGGCCCCTCTGAATGTCAGGTCCTCCCACTTCAGAACCAATCACACTTCCCAACAGTCCCCCAAAGTCTTAACTCATTTCAGCATTACCCTAGACATCCACAGTCCAAAGTCTCATCTGCAACAAAGCAAGTCCCTTCCACCTATGAGCCTGTAAAATAAAAAGCAAGCTAGTTACTTCTTAGATACAATGGGGATATAGGTATTGGGTAAACACAGCCATTCCAAATGGGAGAAATTGACCAAAACAAAGGGGTTACAGGACCCATGTAAGTCCGAAATCCAGTGGGGCAGTGAAATTTTAAAGCTCCAAAATGATCTCCTTTGACTCCATGTCTCACATCCAGGTCATGCTGATGCAAAAGATGGGTTCCCATGGTCTTGAGCAGCTCCACCCCTGTGGTTTCTGCAGGGCACAGCCTCCTTCCCAGCTGCTTTCATGGGCTGGCATTGAGTGTCTGTGGCTTTTCCAGGTGAACAGTACAAGCTGCCAGTGGATCTACCATTCTGGGGTCTGGAGGATGGTGGCCCTCTTTTCACAGCTCCACGAAGCAGTGCCCCAGTAGGGACTCTCTGTGGGGGCTCTGACTCCACGTTTCCCTTCTGCACTGCTCTAGCAGAGGTTGTCCATGACAGTCCTGCTCCTGCAGTAAACTTCTGCCTGGGTATCTAGGCATTTCCATACATCCTCTGAAATCTAGGGGGAGGTTCCCAAATCTCAATTCTTAACTTCTGTGCACTCATAGGCTCAACACCACATGGAAGCTGCCAAGCCTTGAGGCTTGCACCCTCTGAAGCCATGGCCCCAGTTCTAAGTTGGCTCCTTTCAGCCATGGCTGGAGTGGCTGGAATGCAGTGCACCAAATCCCCAGGCTGCACACAGCACAGGGACCCTGGACCTGGGCAACAAAACCACTTTCTCCTCCTAGGTCTCCAAGCCTGAGATGGAAGTGGCTGTGAGAAGGCCTCTGACATGCTATGGAGACATTTTCCCCAATGTTTTGGTGATTAAAATTCAGCTTCTCATTAGTTATACAAATTTCTGCAGCCAGATTGAATCTGTTCTCAGAAAATGAGTTTTTCTTTTCTATCACATTGTCAGGCTGCAAATTTTTTGAACTTTTATGCCCTGCTTCCCTTATAAAATGGAATGCCTTTAACAGCACCCAAGTCACCTCTTGAATGCTTTGCTACTTAGAAATTTCTTCCATCAGATACCCCGAATAATCTCTCTCAAGTTCACAGTTCCACAGATATCTAGGGCAGGGGGAACACGCAGCCAGTCTCTTTCCTAAAGCATACAAGAGTCACCTTTGCTTCATTTCCCAACAAGTTTCTCATCTCTATCTGAGATCAACTCAGCCTGGACTTTATTGTTCATATCCCTATCAGCATTTTGGTCAAAGCCATTCAACAAGTCTCTAGGAAGTTCTAAACTTTTCCCCATCTTCCTGTCTTCTGAGCCCTCCAAGTCTTTAGAAAGTTGCAAACTTTCCCACATTTTTCTGTATTCTTCTGAACCTTCCAAACTTTTACAACCTCTTCCTGTTACCTGGTTCCAATGTTGCTTCCACATTTCCAGGTGGTCTTAGAGCAGCACACCACTCTCTGGGTACCAATTTACTGTATTAGTTCTTTCTCACACTGCTAATAAAGACATACCCGAGACTGAGTAATTTATAAAGGAAAGAGGTTTAATTGGCTCACAGTTCCACAGGGCTGGGGAGGCCTCAGGAAACATACAATCATGGTGGAAGGGGAAGGAAATACATTCTTCTTCCCATGGTGGCAGCAAGGAGAAGTGCAGAGCAAAGGGGAAAAAGCTCCTTGTAAAGTCATCAGATCTCATGGAACTCATTCACTGCCATGAGAACAGCATGGAGGTAAATGCCCCCATAATTCAGTTTTCTCCCCTGCGTCCCTCCCATGATACATGGGGAATTATAGGAACTACAATGCAAGACGAGGTTCGAGTGGGGGATGTAGCCAAACCATTATCACTAACTTACCTATGTTTCATGTTATCAGTTGCCAGAAGTGAGAAGAAAATTCCAATTGTTTCTGAAAATGAATGATTTGAAAGAATTACTACAGCTATCCTACATTCTATTTGGACAATATTTTAATCTAGAAATATATAGTAAATATTGAATGACTTTGGATTAAGTTTATTAATGCTTGGGCAATAAAACAGAATAGAGCAAAAATAAAATATTATGAAATATATAAAGTCATTGATTTAAATTTGGTTTTACAATATTGCAGGCTACAGTAATGTTTTAAGTAGTCAGCTATCACTGTGGAGCGCTCCTCTCTTTGAATATATATGTGTATGGCTTAGAAAGCTATCTCCATTTTATTCATCTTATTTATTTCCTGGTATACCATCTATCACTGGTTCTTATTCCATTTTTAACAGACTGTATCCCTCTTATTTAACTCCAGCAACTTCTTTTAAGGTGTTAGAAGCTCTGTTCATTGTAGTGTCAATTAAAAGCATACTGAGAGTACTTCCAATTTCTTCTTCAGTTTCATGCTAAAGAGATAAACTCACTGAATTTTCAGTGAAGATGTCAGTAGAATACCTTTCTATATGCTGATTCCAAGTATGTTATTCCCAGAAATTTATAGACCTACAAAACAAAGTCAGATTTGCCATCAGTGAATCTTTTCAGCATATTAAAGACTTGTATTCAAAGTTCAACAAAGCCTATTGTGGGAATGTAAATTAGTACGGCCATTATGCAAAACAGTATGGAGGTTCCTCAGAAAATTAAAAATAGAACTGCCATATGATCCAACAATCCCACTGTTGTATATGCCTCCAAAGGATATTAATTGATATGTCAAAAGGACACTGCACTCCCAAGTTCATTGTAGCATTATTCACAATAGCCAAATGTGGAATCAACTTAAGTGTCTATAAGTGGATTAATGGATAGAGAAAATGTAGTATATATACACAATGTAATAATTTTGACCATAAAAAGAATGAAATCTTGTCATTTTTAGTAACATAGATGACATTATGGAGGACATTATATGAAATGAAATAAGCCAGGCACAGATCACCAAATATTATATGACCTCACTAATATATGGAGTGTGAAAAAGTTAAATTCATAAAATCAAGGAGTAAAACAGTGGTTACCAGAGGTTGGATGATGAGGGGATTGAGGAGATGTCGGAAAAAGGACACAAAGTATTAGTTAGACAATGGAATACATTCAAGTTTTCTATTGTACATCATGGCGACTACAGTTATTAACAATATATTGTAGATATGAAAATTTCTTAGGAAGGAGATTTTAAGTGTTCTCACCACAAAAAAAGGATGTGAGGTGATATATACGCTAAATAGATTGATTTAGTCAGTCCCCAATATATATTTAAAATATTACATTGTATACCATGTATATATAATTTTACTTATCAAATTCTAGAAGAATCCAACAAAGCCTAAAAGACACTTATAATTTGATATTGTCTACTATGTTGGAAATTAAGGACTTGCTTCTCTATCTAGCCTGCCCGGTTCACAGGAAAGGAAAGGTAGGTATAAAGTGATAAGTATTAGTAGTTACATGAATACATATTTTAGTGTCTTTCATTCTAACCCCCAGTCCCCAATATAACGCTGTTGGTAGAGGAGATATGACAATAAATTTATATCAAGTTAGTTGTGGAAAATGAAAGGGGAATACGTTATTACATAATTCAGTAATTACTGATTAAGGATTTGCCATGTCCCATGCATTCTACTAGACTTTGCTAATGTGGAAATATATGTATACACGTGTGTGTGTGTGTGTGTGTCTGTGTGTGTGTGTGTATTTTCTGAATTCTACTTGATCTGTTATAAGTGCTAATCAACAGCAAATATTTTTTAATTCAATGAATATTTGCCATATCCAACCATCAGAATGAAAACTTAGCAATCTGTTTCTTACCTAAACTGTTTGTTTCTATCCTGACACATGCTTTCAGTTAGATATTTCATTGATATTCTACTGTGGCACTGTTAATCTTATTTTGATTGAAACAGAGTTCTGGATAGCAAAATTGATGGGTGCTTATGGGCACAGTATTGCAAAAAAGTGATAAAGAGTCTTCACATGTAGGTCTGCATGGGGCAAGAATTATGACCTTCCTTAAACTTGTAATTTAGAAAATACTCTGCTTATTGTCATTCTTTTAGCACTGTATGGATTATCAATCTATTTAAGTACTTTTAATGGCTATATTTTGATTGACATATTTCTTGTCATTTTCAATGATTTTCTTGCCTAGGCAACATATGATAGTTTCACAATGGACAGGGCATTTATCTTTATTTTTAGATGATGTCTTTTCTAACATTGAAGTTGAATAGCTAGTCATGTCATATAATAATATCATCAGATCCTTGAGGATAAATCATATGTAGTATATTTATTGTATATGTTAATTTTAGGGCAGTTTCATTAGATATGGAATACAAGGAAGAAATAAATTGAAAATTAACACAATATGGAAGGATGGTATGCTTAATCTAACACATACATTAGTACACATGGACAGAGTGGAATAATAGATATTGGAGACTCCAAAAGGTGGAACAGTGACTGGGAGGTGGGCGAGGGATGAGAAATTACCTATTGGGTATAATGTATAGTATTTGGGTGATGGTTACACTAAAAGCCCAGACTTCACTACTCTGCAATATATCCATGTATCAAAACTGCACTTGTACTCCCCAAATCTGTAAAAATAAAAGATACACATTATATGTAAAAAATAAAAGTTTTTTTTTTGCAGTGCTATAATTTAGTCATTAGCCTTTTGCTAATAGCTAAAATAAGGATTTGAACTAAACCAAATAATGAACTACAAACTCAGTAAACATTATTAATTTGCAAGGCTCAACCCCCCAAAACATCATTATTATTTTTATTGAACTACAAACTGAATTACAGGTGTTTTTTTTTTTTTTTTTTTTTTTTTTTTTTTTAATTCAGTGATGCAGTTAGAACTGGAATTGAACATATGTATTTTCTATAACAATTAACAAATAAACAACAATTAAACTAGAACAAAACAAGTATATCAAAATATTTTCTAATCTAAGCAGGTGTCTCATTCAGTTCATACATTCCTAGCATAAAATATTTTATATTACCCTTAAAATATGTTTTAAAGCAAAGATAGACCCCTGACAATGCTGTGAGTTTTACAACCAGAATATTTTATTTGTAGTCATTTTTTGAGAGACCTTTTCCTTTACTTAAGCTTACAATAGTTCTTAATTAGTTAGTTGTAATTAATGTTTAGATTACTGAGTAACATAGACTATATTGATATATAGCTCATAAAACATCAGTCTTATTATTTGGATTTCTGGGAGTTTTATTTGCTAACAGAACTTGGAATCTCTTTGGTTTAAATTCTGCTGTGCTTTTTCACCTAGGAAATACTTTCCTCCGTTTATGCAATTAGGAATTTACTGCAGTAAGCATAAGATATGAAGACCTGTTTTCGAATAACTCAGTAAGACAGTATTTAATATTAGAGCTGTGTGTCTCTGAAAGATAAATAACCACCCCAAAAGATATGGGGGTGCAGTGTTTTTCCTGAAATAGAGAATAAATGTGTCTTTCTTGAAGAGAGACAGTTGACAGGCATCATACATTACTCTTCATTTAGAGAGAGATATTATAATAAGATAACCTTTAGTAAACAGTAGTTCTATTTTAAGTAAAGACTTATGCCCTGAAAATTCTGGTTAGATAGGTGAAATAAGTTCAAGATATCTATTGTACAGCATGATGACTGTACTTAATAACAGTGTATTATATTCTTGAAAATTGCTAAGGGAGTAGATTTTAAGTGTTCTCATTCCAAAAGGTGATATAAACATGTGATGTAACACATATGTTAATTAACTCAATTGAACAATTCTGCAATTTATGCATATTTGAAAACATCATGTTGTACATGATAAACCTATTCGATTTTTATTTGTCAGTTAAAAATAAATAATTGGTTAATTTAAAAAGAACAAAAATGAAATCTAGAATGAATGCGGATTATTACATTATTCACTCTTCTTGAGAGGAATAAATGGGACACTGGAAATAGCAAGGGCTCTCTGAGTGACACTTTCCTACTTATAAAACGGGAACAACAGCTCTTACTACAACATTATCTGGGATGGTGCTTTGTAATCGCAAAGATCCTTATAGAAGAAAGAGGGAGGCAGGAGAGTCAAAGAAAGAGATGTTGCAATGTGATGAGATTGCTGGCTTTGAGCATGGAAGAAGGACCATGAAACAAGGAATACAGGCAACCTCTAGAAAGTAGAAAAGGTAAGGAAATGGATTATCCCCAAGAGCCTCTGGAAGGAAGTGAATCCTGTTGACACCTTGAATTTAGTTAGTAAAGCGCCTTTCAGACTTCTGACCCCAGAACTATAAGACAATACATTTGTGTTGTTGTAGTGTACTAAAAAATAAAAGACCCAAGTCCTCTAAGACAAAAATGTTATGGTAATAAAAGATCAATGTTTAGCTATAGGACATTTCTGTGGGACATATCCCCACTACACTGCATTTCTTAAAATAAAATATTCCAGACATTATTTAATTAGTTGATGAGTACCAATAGTTATTATTCTAAAAACCTGTCCCTAAGGATTGCTTTTCTGACTATAATACAATTACAGTTAGTTTCTTGATGATAATTAAAATCCACGTAGATTTAATAGGGTTTATAAGTGGAAGATTTGAAGAAAAGGTGGAAAATGAACTCTGAATGCTGGAGCATTTGACACATTAAATATCGATAGATTAGCCTTAGCATTGTTAATCGAACCTAATAACCCATGAGAGATTCTTTTGTTCAGAAGCAAACTAAAATTTTTTTCTCAGAGTTAAATTATAGTCAAGGAGGTGACATTAAAACTCTCCCTCCCATACATATTTAATATTTTGTTCCACAGTACCAAGTTTTTAAAAAATATTTAACTTCTGTGAGTACATAGTATGTATATATATTTATGGGTTACATGAGATATTTTTATATAGGCATGCAATGCGTAATAATCACAACAGTTAAATGGGGTATCCATCACCACAAGCATTTATCATTTGTGTTAAAACAAGCCAATTATATTCTTTAAGTTGTTTTAATATGTACAATTAAATTATTTAAAAACACATTTATATTAATTTTTATGGGTACATAGTAAGTATATATAGTTATGTGCTACATGAGATGTGTTGATACAGGCATACAATGTGAAATAAGCGCATCATGTAAAATGGGGCATCCATCCCCTCAAGCATTTATCCTTTATGTTACAGACAGTCCAACTGAACCCTTTTGGTTATTTTTAAATGTACAATTAAATTATTACTGACTATAGCCATTCTGTTGTACTATCAAATACTAGGTGTTTTTCATCTTACTATATTTTCGTACCCATTAACTATCCCTACCTACCCTCCTCCCCCATCACCCACTACCCTTCCGAGTCTCTGAAGACTACCATTCTACTCTTATTTCCATGAGTTCAATCTTTTTTATTTTTAGACCCCACAAATAAGTGAGAACATGTCATGTTTGTCTTTCTGTGCCTGGCTTATTTCACTTAGCATAATTATCTCCAGTTCCATCCATGTTGTTGCAAATGACAGATCTCTTTCTTGTTTTATAGCTGAATAGTGCTCCACTGTGTATAAGTACTATGTTTTCTATATCCATTCATCTTGATGGACTCTTACGTGGCTTCCAAATCTTAGCTTTGTGAACAGTATTACACCAAACACAAGAGGGCAGATATCTCTTTGGTTTACTGATTTTCTTTCACTCAGGTATATACTCAGCAACAAGAGTATGCAATACAGTAGCTCTATGCTTCATTTTTTGAGGAACCTCCAAACTGTCTTCCATAGCGGTTGTAATTTAAATTTTCACCAACAGTGAATGAGGGTTTCGTTTTCTTCACATACTTGCCAGCATTTGTTTTTGCCTGTCTTTGGATATAAGCCATTGTAACTGGGGTGAGATGATATTTCATTGTAGTTTTGGTTTGCATTTCTCTGATGATGAATAGTGTTGACCACCTTTTCATATGCCTGTTTGCCATTTGTATGTCTGCTTTTGAGAAATGTCTATGCAAATATTTGTCCCATTTGAAAATCTGATTATTAGATTTTCTTGTACAGAGTTGTTTGAGCTCCTTATATATTCTGTTTATTAACCCCTTATCAGATGGGTAGTTTGTAAATATTTTCTCCTATTCTGTGAGTTGTGTCTTTGTTGATTGCTTCCTTTGTTGTGCATAAGCATTTTAATTTTATGTGATCCCATTTATCAATTTTTACTTTGGTTGGCTGTGTTTGTGGAATATTACTCAAGAAAATTTTGCCCAGATCAATGTCCTGAAGAGTTTCCCCAATGTTTCCTTGTAGTAGACTTATAGTTTGAGGTCTTAGATTTAAGTATTTAATCTATTTTGATTTGATTTTTCTATATGGCAAGAGATAGGAGTCTAGTTTCATTTTTCTGCATATGGATATCCAGTTTTTCCAGCACTATTAATTGAACTACCTTTTTCCCAGTATATGTTCTTGCCATCTTTGTTGAAAATGAGTTCACTGTGTGTGTGGATTTGTTTCTGGGTTATACATTCTGTTCTATTGGTCTATGAACTTTTTTTTTTTTTTTTTTTTTTTTTGAGATGGAGTTTTGCTCTTGTTGCCCAGGCTGGAGTGTAATGGCACAATCTTGGCTCACCGCAACCTCCACCTCCTGGGTTCAAGCATTTTCCTGCCTCAGTCTTCTGAGTAGCTGGGATTACAGGTGCCCACCACCATGCCCAGCTACTTTTTGTATTTTTAGTAGAGATGGGTTTTCACCATTTTGGCCAGGCTGGTCTCCAATTCCTGACCACAGGTGATCCACCCACCTTGGCCTCCCAAAGTGCTGAGATTACACGTATGAGCCACTGCTCCTGGCCTGTGTAATATTCTTATGCCAGTACCATGCTGTTTTGATTCCTACAGCTCTGCAGTATAATTTGCAGTCAGGTAATGTAATTACTCCAATTTTGCTGTTTTTGCTTGGGATAGTTTTGGTTATTCTGGGTCTTTTGTGGTACCATATAAGTTTTAGAATTATTTATTCTATTTCTGTTAAGGAATGTCATTGGTATTTTGATAGGGATACATTGAATCCATAGATTGCTTAGGGTAGTATGGACAACATTTGAACAATATTGATTATTTCAATCCATGAAAAGGAATATCTTTTTTTGTGTATGTTTTCTCTTCAATTTCTTTCATCTGTGTTTTATAATTTTCATTATAGAGATCCTTCACTTCTTTGAGTAATTTCTAGGTATTTAATTTCATTTATGGCTATTGTAAACAGGCTTACTTTTTGATTTATTTTTCAGATTGTTCACTGTTGGCATATAGAAATGCTACTGATTTTGGCACATTGATTTTGTATCCTGCAACTACTTAATTTGTCTGTAAGTTCTAATAATTTTTTGGTGGACTCTAGGATTTTCCCAAATATAATATCATATCATCTACAAACAATGACAATTTGACTTCTTCCTTTCCAAAGTGAATGATCTTTATTTCTTTCTCTTGTCTCTTTGCTCTAGTAAGGACTTCTGGTATGATGTTGAGAAACAGTGGTGACAGTGGGTAACCTTGTTATGTTTCAGATCTTAGAAGAAAGGCTTTTATTTTTTCCCATTCAGTATGATATTAGCTGTGGTTCTATCGTATATGGCTTTTGTTATGTTGAGGTATGTTCCTCAGCTTTTTGAGGGTTTTTATCATGAAAGGATGTTGAATTTTGTCAAATGCTTTTTCAACATCAATGAAAATGATCATACGACTGTTGTCTTTCTTTCTGTTGGCATGATGTATCACATCAATTGATTTGTGTAAGTGGAACCATTGTTGTGCCCCTGGTATAAATCCCACTTTGTCATGATGAATGATCTTTTAAATTTATTGTTGAATTCGGGTTGCTCATATTTTGTTGAGGATTTTTGCATCACTTTTCATCATAGATATAGCCTGTAGTTTTCATTTTTTGATGTGTCTTTGTCTGGTTTTGGTATCAAGGTAAATTGACCTTGTAGAATGAGTTTGGAAGTGTTCCCTTCTTCTCTTTTTTCTGGAATAGTTTGAGTAGGCTGGTTATTAGTTCATTGAATGTTTGGTAGAATTCAGCAGTGAAGCCATCAGTTCCCTGTCTTTTTCTTCACTGAGACAATTTTTATTACAGCTGTTATTGGTGTAGTTTTTTATTTCTTCCTGGTTTAATCTTGGTAGGTTGTATGTGTATATAAATTGTATTTCTTCTAGATTTTCTGGTTTATTGGCAAATAGTTGCTCACGGTAGTCACTAATCCTTTGAATTTCTGCAGCACCAGTTGTAATGTCTCCTTTTTCACCTCTTATTTTATTTATTTGAATCTTGTCTCTTTTTTTCTTACTTAGTTTGGTTAAAGGTTTGTCAGTTTTGGTTAACTTTTCAAAATCCAACGTTTTGTTTCCTTGATCTTTTGTGTTTTTTGCTTCATTTCAGTGTCATTATTTCTGCTCTGACCTTTATTTTTTTTTTTCCTACTAATTTTGTGTTCAGTTTGCTCTAGCTTACCAGTTCTTTAAGATGCATCATTAGGTTGTGTATTTGAAGTTTTTTTTTTTTTTTGTAGGCTTTTATAGCTGTATACTTCTCTCTTAGCATTGCTTTTGCTGTATCCCATAGGCTTTTGTGTATTGTGTTTTCATTATCATTTGTTTCAAGCAGGTTTTCAATTTTCTTCTTAATTTCTTCATTGACCCACTGGTCATTCAGCAGCATAATGTTTAAGTTCTATGTGTTTCTATAATTTCCAAAATTTCTCTTTTTGTGATTTCTAGTTTTATTTTATTGTGGCCAGAGAAGATACTTGAAAGTATTTGCAGTTTTTGAATATGTTAAGACTTTTTTTGTGACTTAACATGTGGTCTATCCTTGAGAGTGATACACGTGTTGATGAGAAGAATGTATTCTGTAGCTATTATATAAAATGTTCTATAAGGATAGATTAGGTCTATTTGTTCTATAGTGCAGATTAAGTCTAATGTTACTTTGTTGATTTTCTTTCTGAAAGATGTCCAATGCTGAAAGTGGAGTGTTTATTTTATCCGACTATTATTGCATTAGGGTCTCTCTCTCTCTCTCTCTCTCTCTTTAGCTCTATTAATATTTCCTTTATGTATCCGAGTTCTCCAGTGTTGAGTGCATATATATATACACACACACACACATACACAATTGTTTGTATCCTCTTGTTTAATTGACTCCTTAATCATGACATAGTGACCTTCTTTGTCTCTTCTTTTTTTTTTTTTTTTTTTTTTTTTTTT